>NC_134273.1:89056119-89356119 GCF_031893055.1 Leptodactylus fuscus | reverse complement strand
CGCAGGTTTGATAGCAGCTATGGATCCTATACCAGACTGGTCTGTAGTTTTGTCTGCAGGGACTGCGCCCGGTGCCTTTGCCATTATCTGTTTCTTAAATACTTCCCCCCTTTGGTCTCTAGGAGACTTTCTAGGTCTCCCCAGGTGGCGTGATACATCTTCTGGATACTTTCCAATGTACGGAGGTGCAATGTGGGGGGTCTGGTAAAGTGGGCCCATTGCCAGCAGTTCCCCAGGGGTCCATGGCTGATATACACTACAATCATATATCTCTACCTGCCCTGCTCTCACTGCCGCATGGTCCTTATTGTCCTTATAATCCCACATGTAGGTTTGGTATGGGGCCCCCACAGGCTGCGCATTTCTCCCTCCAATCTGGATGTTGTTGACCACATTTAGGACATGTCCTCCCTCCCAGGATGTTATATGGAGGCGGTGCAGTGTGTGTGTGTGTGTGTGTGTGTGGGGGGGGAATGGCTTGTGAGGATTTACAGTCTTAACATCAGGAAGGGTTATCTTATTTGCTGGCAACTTCATTTCATCCCACACCTCATCCACAACCTCTTTATCAGTGCCTTCATCCTTATGTGCAGTCGTTGTCATTGCCCGGACTACGTCATATCACATTGTGGCCTGGACTTCTAACCAGCCCTTACAGTTAGTGAGGGATGTCTGCCATGTTTGTTCATCCAATCTCTCATTTGCTCCTTCCCCCAATTTCTTTAACCTCTGTCTGCAGTCTTTTAGTTGCTTCTGTTCCCTTTACACATTGCACAATATCTATCACAGAGCCCATTTTTCTGGTTCCTTTTTGGGAGGCCGTTTGCTCTGTGTAGCCCCATCTTGTGGACAGCTCCTGGTAATTCACTGCTCAAGTGCCGGTGAATCTGGTGAATTAGTGGGCACAAGTCCGAGGCAGCGCTCCCCACTGGAGGCAGTGTAATAGTATAGCCTAGCCTATACAAAGTAACTAACACTACCCACTGGAGGCAATGCTACAATATAGCCTAGCCTATACAAAGTAACTAACACTACCCACTGGAGGCAATGCTACAATATAGCCTAGCCTATACAAAGTAACTAACACTACCCACTGGAGGCAATGCTACAATATAGCCTAGCCTATACAGAGTAACTCACATGTCCCCCCTGGAGATCCTCGCTGGGAACCCACTGAACCCCTCTATGTTCTGTCTATGGCACAGAAAGCAACTAAATGCAGCAGTGAGAACTAAAATATGACAAGAAGCCGCTCTAAAGCTATGTCATAATTTATATACAGTCCTATGAAAAAGTTTGGGCACCCCTATTAATCTTAATAATTTTTAGTTCTAAATATTTTGGTGTTTATAACAGCCATTTCAGTTTGATATATCTAATAACTGATGGACACAGTAATATTTCAGGATTGAAATGAGGTTTATTGTACTAACAGAAAATGTGCAATATGCATTAAACCAAAATTTGACCGGTGCAAAAGTATGGGCACCTCAACAGAAAAGTGACATTAATATTTAGTAGATCCTCCTTTTGCAAAGATAACAGCCTCTAGTCGCTTCCTGTAGCTTTTAATCAGTTCCTGGATCCTGGATAAAGGGATTTTGGACAAACAATTCAAGTTCAGTTAAGTTAGATGGTCGCCGAGCATGGACAGCCCGCTTCAAATCATCCCACAGATGTTCAATGATATTCAGGTCTGGGGACTGGGATGGCCATTCCAGAACATTGTAATTGTTCCTCTGCATGAATGCCTGAGGATTTGGAGCGGTGTTTTGGATCATTGTCTTGCTGAAATATCCATCCCCGGCGTAACTTCAACTTCGTCACTGATTCTTGAACATTATTCTGAAGAATCTGCTGATACTGAGTGGAATCCATGCGACCCTCAACTTTAACAAGATTCCCGGGGCCGGCATTGGCCACACAGCCCCAAAGCATGATGGAACCTCCACCAAATTTTACAGTGGGTAGCATGTGTTTTTCTTGGAATGCTGTTTCTTTTTGGACGCCATGCATAACGCCTTTTTTTTATAACCAAACAACTCAATCTTTGTTTCCAAAATGAAGCTGCCTTGTCCAAATGTGCTTTTTCATACCTCAGGCAACTCTATTTGTGGCGTACGTGCAGAAACGGCTTCTTTCTCATCACTCTCCCATACAGCTTCTATTTGTGCAAAGTGCGCTGTATAGTTGGCCGATGCACAGTGACACCATCTGCAGCAAGATGATGCTGCAGCTCTTTGGAGGTGGTCTGTGGATTGTCCTTGACTCTTCTCACCATTCTTCTTCTCTGCCTTTCTGATATTTTTCTTGGCCTGCCACTTCTGGGCTTAACAAGAACTGTCCCTGTGGTCTTCCATTTCCTTACTATGTTCCTCACAGTGGAAACTGACAGGTTAAATCTCTGAGACAACGTTTTGTATCCTTCCCCTGAACAACTATGTTGAACAATCTTTGTTTTCAGATCATTTGAGAGTTGTTTTGAGTAGCCCATGATGCCACTCTTCAGAGGAGATTCAAATAGGAGAACAACTTGCAATTGGCCACCTTAAATACCTTTTCTTATGATTGGATACATCTGGCTATGAAGTTCAAAGCTCACTGAGGTTACAAAACCAATTTTGTGCTTCAGTAAGTCAGTAAAAAGTAGTTAGGGGAATTCAAATCAATAAAATGATAAGGGTGCCCATACTTTCGCACCGGTCAAATTTTGGTGTAATGCATATTGCACATTTTCTGTTAGTACAATAAACCTCATTTCAATCCTGAAATATTACTGTGTCCATCAGTTATTAGATATATCAAACTGAAATGGCTGTTGCAAACACCAAAATATTTAGAACAAAAAATGATTAAGATTAATAGGGGTGCCCAAACTTTTTCATAGGACTGTACATGTGGGACAGGCAGGACAGAATGACAATGTATAAACTTCTCAATCTCCACAAGATGAGGCTGTTTTGCCCTTTCAGCAGGGAGTCAGAGGCCTCTGGGAATCAGGACGAGCCGATCAGCAGAATACCCAGACTTTCTGCGTAACTCTAAGGCGTCCAGGTCCTGTGCCATACATTCACTGACACGGCTCACTTATACATCAGTTGTATATGTATAGACTCATGAGACATCATATAATGTTACCTGACCTCTGGCGCTGGACAGCTTTATACACTACCACTTCTCCTCCTCCAGGACAGGTCCATCAATCTGTCCCCACCAGTCCTAGGCCTCCAAGACAAACTTCCGGACAAGCCAGACGGCCGTCTCAGACTTTCCGCATGACTCAGGGGTGGACGGACAGACCCGGCCGGGCTCAGCTTATCTCAGCCCCTCACACATTCCTGCATTTATACACCTGAAGACACTGTAAGCACATATAATACAGGAGAAGAGGACGAGAGAGAAGATCATTCACCGAGAACACAATATAATCTCCACGTCCCACCACAGAACGGCGACCAGAGCTCAGGAGACAATGGGTTACTTAGCGCGGTCTCCTGGGTCCTGGTCTGTGTATCGGTGTCCATGGCTGGGGTGTTGTTGTGGTCCTCGCGTTTCTCCACCAGGTATGTAATGGCAGACCAGCACAGGTGCTCTGTTACACGGGGGATCACGTCACGTGTTGTAGGTGAAGGGGGTCGCAACGGGGGAATAACAGAGGCCAACAAGTAGGTGCAGAGCTCACCAGCAGTCCCATATAGGGGTGGGGGCTGCCTTGTTTGTTTATAGCCTTCTTGACAGGGTGTAACCACCAGGAAATACAATTGATTGACATACATTAGTTATCATTCCTTTGTTGTTTTGTCTGAACACTGTTCTATTCTCTCATCCCTGTAATGGATTGTCCACCACTCCCATCTCCTTCACCTTTGTTTCCCTCTGCTCCTCTAATCTTAGCCCTACCTGTGTGACGGACATCCTATCTGCTAAACAAGTCTTGGACGGGTCCTGGACCTCCTGCCCACACATGTTTGCCGGCTACTGAGACTCTGCGCTTCTCTTTGCTATTGTGTTGCATTTACTGACTTCCGACCTTTGGCTTCCCTTGTTACTGCTCTTTTGGATTGCGATTTGGTTGTTTTGTCTCTCTGGTTTGACTTTGACTTGCTGACTCTGCTTCTGTGTTGTTTTGTCCTGTCCTGTGTACACACTTATTCAGAGAAGGGACTGTCGCCCAGTTGTCCTCTACTGCTTAGGGTAGCTGAGACAAGTAGGCAGGGACAGGGGCTGGGACTAGATTACTACTCACTGTCTGTGTCAATCTCTTCCTTCCTGGTTTCAGCAGAATCTACTGGAAAATTGCTCAACAGACAATTACATAACAACATATATTTGACTTTAAGAAATGTTCCTACAAGATAGTCCTGAGCATACAGTAAGTCTATGACAAATCCTCAGCAGGAGTCATCGGCATCTCCTTGTCCCATTGTCTGGAACCAGCAGGTGTCTATGGAAGGTTCTCTGCAGGGCGGCCTTCAGGTCTTTGTTCCTCAGGCTGTAGATTAAGGGGTTCAGTAATGGGGTGACCAGTGTATAGATCACAGTGACCACTTGATTCAGTGCGAGGAGATTACTGGTGTTAGGGACAAGGTAGATGAAGGTTACTGATGCATAATATATAAGAACCACAGTCAGGTGAGACGTACAGGTGGAGAAGGCTTTACGTTTTCCATCACTGCTTCCTACTTTCATCGCTGTCCTAAAAATTTTCACATAAGGGTAAAAAGTAATAACAAAGGCTACAATGGCAGTAACACCCCCGACACTCATTAGGACTAGAACATTGATGGAAGTGTCAGTGCAGGAGATCTGGAGCAAATGGGGAAGATCACAGAAGAAATTGCTGATGAAGTTGGGACCACAGAACGTCAACCTTCTTAAATATAAGGTAAAAATTATGGGGTTAATGAAAGCACAAGACCAAACTAAAGTCACAATCTGAGTGCACGCGCCCGGAGACATGATCTGGGAATAACAGAGAGGTCGACAGATGGCGACATACCGGTCATAAGACATGGAGGACAACAAGAAAACCTCAGAGCTACAAAAATACATCAAAAAGAACATCTGTGCAATGCAGTCTGGGAAGGAGATGGACCAGCGATGGTTGGAGAGGTCATAGAGCAACCTCGGGGCAGTGACCGATGAGTAGGACATGTCCAAGAAGGCTAAGTTTCCTAGAAAGAAATACATGGGAGTATGAAGATGAGCACAAGTAACAACTAGAAGGATGATAAGAAGATTGGACAAGATGGTCATCAGGTAGATGAGGAGGAAGATGGTGAAGAGGATGTAGATGGTCCTCGGAGTGTCTGATAGACTCATGAGAAGAACGCTGGAGATGCTGGTTTGGTTCTTGATCATTACATTGTAATTCTTTGTCAGAATTTCCATACTAATCAAACAAATGGCAACAATGCAAAATTTTGATGGAAAATACAAATCGATGGGTGAGGATCTTGCCTGATATATAAACCCGCTGATATTACATCTAATGGCGTCTTTTAATTATGAAACTCATCAGTTCTCTCCGGGGGCCAAATCTGCAGAGCCCCAAACCTCAGCTCTGCAAATCCATAAATAATCTAATGAGGTCTCTCGACTCTCACGGCTGTTTATAGTGAAAGATTTTAACGTTTCATTTTAACCAGTGAAGGTTCTAAATGTTCAGGTCTGTGCCACAGTTCACATGTTATTCTAGATAGGGTCATGAGGAGAGGTGAGCGTCTTGCCTCAGGCGGCAGATTGTAGAGTTCTTAAGGAAGCGGCACTGCTGCCTCCACTTTGCAGGCGGTGATCTACTTATCTCTCCCGCTGTATCCAAGCAGCTACCTAACCCTGCCCACTCCCCAGCAAATTGTAAAGTGTGGTCATGGATGCAAGGAGGGATCTGATGTTTCCGCTCCTGTGTGAGCGACTGCTACAGCCCAGCTCACACTCTATGTCTGATAGACTCCAGAGCTGCCGCTTTCTATCAGGAAGGGATCTGAAGCGGCCTCTCCTGTACCAGAGATCAGACACATCTGGACTCTCTTTCTCCCCCTTCAGCTTCTATTACCCCAGGAGCGGCCGAGCACAGTCATTACTATGAAGGGAGACGCAACGTGGAAGAGGCGGGTTGTCACTCTCACTAAGATACAGTCCAAAAGGCAGGACACAGGAGCGGCTGCAGGAAATCACCATCTGCCCCCTTCTGACTATAACTTCCAATTACTGTGGCCGGGCAGGGGAACAGGCAGGTATAGGGAGGGGGGAGACATTTCAGTTTTCACCTCAGGCAGCAGGAACGCTGCAATCAGCCCCAATTATAGACACAATAAAGATAATGTTGGGAGGTCCGACTGGGGAATCAGAAAGTGATAAGAAGTAAAAGTCCTCTGTCTATTGGTTCCATAGGGGAACATTAAATGCCAGGCAGTGACTGCTAAAGCAAATGTAATTTTAGGATAAAGATCAATGAACCCTTTTTAAATCTTTTGGTCATATCGGTCACCTTTTTTTGGTTGTGAAATAACTTGGGATCGCAGGTTCGGAGAGAATGCCGTAGCAGCAAGGAGGCCGGGCAATGGGCAATGGGTAACGGGCAATGGCCTCCTAACTGCCCTGTCACTGTCCCCATAGGGAAATAATGTACCATATTCTGCAATATTATGTATTATACTACAATGCAATGGGGATCCTGAATTCTTCATATCCCTTTGTAAAAAGAGAAAGACAGTTTAACATAAAACAGTATAAGATAAGATAAGATAAGATAATCCTTTAATAGTCCCACAGTGGGGAAATTTCAGCATGTTACAGCAGCCTAGTAATACAGATACAGGATAATACACAGTAATATAATACAGACGTAGACACACAGACTGAGGAGAGAAGATATACTAGGAGTCCATAGCAGCTAAGGAACAGAGAAGAAAGAAGGAAGACTTCATGGTCATAATCATTAGTTTTCTGTGCGGAGTGTCTGCGCTTGGTCTGATGTAGATTATACAGCCTGGTCGCGGTTGGAAGGAAGGACCTGCAATAGCTCCTTCTCACACTTGGGGTGAAGCAGACGGTCGCTTACAGTGCTGCCAAGTCCCATCAGGGTCCCATACATGGGGTGGGATTTGTTCTCCCGCATGGAGGTCACCACAGACAGTATCCTTCTGTCACCCACCACCTGTACTGGGTCCAGGGGGCTCCCCAGGACAGAGCTGGCCCTCCTGATCAGCCTGTCAAGTCTATTTCTGTCCCTGGTTGATATACTGCTCCCTCAGCAGGCCACACCGAAAAAGATGGCTGAAGCAACCACAGAGTTGAAGAAGGCCCTAAGAAGTGTCCCCTGGACCCCCGGCCCTAAGAAGTGTCCCCTGGACCCCCGGCCCTAAGAAGTGTCCCCTGGACCCCCGGCCCTAAGAAGTGTCCCCTGGACCCCCGGCCCTAAGAAGTGGCCCCTGGACCCCCGGCCCTAAGAAGTGTCCCCTGGACCCCTGGCCCTCAGCCTCCTGAGCAGGTAGAGTCTGCTGTGGCCCTTTCTGTGCAGCGCCTCCAGGTGATCAGCCCAGTCTACTATATATACTAGTATATATAGTATGTAATAAACAGATAACAGTATAATATATATAGTATGTAATAAACACCTTTACATTTATACATAATGTAAACCACAAAGATACAACCATACTGTCAGGTGTCCTCATGTCTGTCTGAGCCCCCTTATCCAATAATAGTGTTATGTGTCCGATATGGTGAGCGCCATAATATACATATATACCACAATGTGCAATTATTGTCACTTTGCTTTCCCCAGAAAGTAACAATATAAAGTGATCAGAACGTCAAACACTAAACATCGGTGCCTGTAAAACGACATGTTACCCTGCAAATAAAGAGCCGACACATCTCTGCCATCAGTACAGTAACGTTGTAGGCGTCAGACTACGGAGACCACAGAAAATCGGAAACTTTTATTTTTTAAAATGATAAAATATAATAAAACCGACATAAATTGTAATGACCCCCCCGGACAAAGCCACCATGTCATGTATAATATAATATTATGAAAAATCCACAAATCTCCCATCACCGATCAGACCAGCCCATACACAGAAGGCTCAAAAAATCCAACACAATCAAGTTTGTTAATGCCCAACGTTATCTGATGGTCGATTGTATGGAATAAAGATTGTTTGCGGGTTTATGTACAAATCTTACCAATCTACTAATCCAGATCTTACCAATCCAATACCAATAAGGGGAGGCCGGTTCTCTGTTCGACTGGAGCCTTGATAGATCTTCTAAACCTCCATCATGATCTGGAATCGGACTGAACAGATGGGGATGACATTTCCCAAATATTTTATTCAATATAGAAGAGAAAGCGAGACCTTAAGTGACCGAGATGCGAAGAGACTCCGCTGTAACGTTTGGTTCTGATTTCCGGCTCCTTTTTAGCTGAACCTAAATCCAGAATATTAATAAACCCCCTAATAATAAAGAATAAACTCAACCCCTTATCCAGAAATCTTATAAACCCGTAATATTAACCCTTTCATAGCTAAATAGCACCAAGTAATAGATATCTCTTAGTAATAAGGCTCCAACATCACCGGAGATTCTACAACCCCAATGAGTAATACGAGTGGACACAATGTAACGTTACACAATGGTGAGAACTCTAAGTATCAGATGTGTCCACATGTACGGAGCCGTGCTTAATAGTAATGGGCAGAAGCCGAGCCCCATGGCCGCTCTGTCTGACCAGTGACTCCTCCTCATATTATTCTCCGAGCCCAAGGGTTCACTTTTTGGATGGTTCTTCCATTCTCCAAGTGGACGGGAACCTTTTATTTTCTTATACAGAAACATAAGGTTCCCACCCACTTGGAGAGTCAGAGCCAGTATATATGTAGATATTTATCATTTCCTACTTGTCCTATTTGGTGTGTTATAAGGTTACACGACCCTTAGACCGGTTCCCCTTCCATTACTAGCACAGCAGTGTCTGTAGAGATTGTAATCATGGCGTCACTCCCAAGTATCATAAGAAAGGAACGTTCTGTGTCTTCCAAAGTGTGACTGAGATTTATTGATGGGACACACATCCAAAATCTCTATACTTTACCATACGGCCTTAATTCGGAAATGTTCCTACGAGATAGTCCTGAGCATACAGTAAGTCTATGACAAATCCTCAGCAGGAGTCATCGGCATCGTCTTGTCCCATTGTCTGGAATCAGCAGGTGTCTATGGAAGGTTCTCTGCAGGGCGGCCTTCAGGTCTTTGTTCCTCAGGCTGTAGATTAAGGGGTTCAGTAATGGGGTGACCAGTGTATAGATCACAGTGACCACTTGATTCAGTGCGAGGAGATTACTGGTGTTAGGGACAAAGTAGATGAAAGTTATTGAAGCATAAAATATAAGAACCACAGTCAGGTGAGACGTACAGGTGGAGAAGGCTTTATGTTTTCCATCACTGCTTCCTACTTTCATCACTGTCCTAAAAATTTTCACATAGGGGTAAAAAGTAATAACAAAGGCTCCAGTGCCGACAACACCCCCGACAATCATTAGGACTAGAACATTGATGGAAGTGTCAGTGCAGGAGATCTGAAATAAATGGGGCAGATCACAGAAGAAATTCTGGATGAAGTTGGGACCACAGAAGGTCAACCTTCTTAAACTTAAGGTGTAAATGCTGGGGGTAATAAGCCCAGAAGACCAAACTAAAGTCACAATCTGAGTGCATTTGCCCCAAGACATGACCTGGGAATAATAGAGGGGCTGACAGATGGCGACATACCGGTCATAAGACATGGAGGACAACAAGAAAACCTCACAGCTACCAAAATACATCAAGAAGAACATCTGTGCAATGCAGTCTGGGAAGGAGATGGACCAGCGATGGGTGGAGAGGTCATAGAGCAACCTCGGGGCAGTGACCGATGAGTAGGACATGTCCAAGAAGGCTAAGTTTCCTAGAAAGAAATACATGGGAGTATGAAGATGAGCACAAGTAACAACTAGAAGGATGATAAGAAAGTTGGACAAGACGGTCATCAGGTAGATGAGGAGGAAGATGGTGAAGAGGACGTAGATGGTCCTCGGAGTGTCTGATAGACTCAGGAGAAGAACACTGGAGATGGCTGTCTGGTTCTTCATCATTACAATGTGATTCTTTACCAAAATTTCCAGCTTAATGAAACAGATGATAACAATGTAACATAGTGATCAGTTGATGGAATAGAGAACCCGATGGGTGAGGATCTTGCCTGATATATAAAACCGCTGATATTACAACTAATGGCGTCTTTTATTTATAACACTCATCAGTTCTCTCCGGGGGCCAAATCCAAAGAGGCCCCAAACCTCAGCTCTGAAGATCCATAAATAATATAATGAGGTCTCAGGATAATTTATAGTCAGGGCTGTTTACAGTGGAAGATTTTATTGTTACTTTGTAACCAGTGAAGATTGATAATGTGCAGGTCACACGAAATACAGATAAAGCTGGGGGTCCACTGGGGGTCAGAAAGGGAAATGTGGGAAACGTCTGCTGGTTCCATCCAGAACATTCAATGCCAGGCAGTGGCTGCAAAAGCAAATGTAATTTTAAGATGCATAAGGCTAAGCAAGGCGACCAACCCGCCAGTGGTGAAAAGTGGAAATAAGTAAAATAAGTAATAAATAATAATTGAAGAAATGAGGACAAATATGGCGGAACACGAGAAATTATACTCACAACTCTACAAGGAAAGAGAATTGAAGGAAGGCCAGGGGAAGTGGGTAACTCACCAGAACCAAATGCTGGGTTAGGTGGGTACTTGGACTGTATGACCTCTCTACCGTACCCTCCAAACCCTGTACAAATTACAAACTACACCCACCTAGTCAATGAGCACCAACACCAGCCCTCATGGCGGCCACCAGACTGTGTGCACTAACATGGTGTAGACTCGTCATGGCCCTACAATAATATGTCATTGTAGTAAAGGGTGAGACTGATCTTTGTAGGGTTGGTCACAGATTTAACACAAATTGTGTAGGAGAATAAATATAACAATACCATAAATCTATCCTTCATAGCAGCTGACCTCATCCATGGTGGACATTCCCATGAACTCAATGGATGGAAGTTGCTATACGGAGCAGGATTTCCATCTCACCAAGACTTCATGTGAACCTACAGTACATTACGGCCCCCCTACACTAAAGAAGGAGAATATCCATTTAATCCTGTCCTGGGGGCCACATTAGAAGATATTAGACAAATTGTGTAAATGATCAGTGCAGGACACACTGGAGGATCCGAATTATCACCATTAATGATCCCGTGTGAGCTGTTTGTGGTCATGACGGCTCCGGGAGCTCTATCAGTATGGAGGAAGAAACTCATCATTTTATTATCACACCCCACATAGAACGAGGCAATAACAAAAGAAAGCCCAAGTGTGGCCCCATCATAAAGCGGAGACATTGTCTACGTAATAGACAGTGCTCCGGGGCTGATCTGATGCTGGAGTAATCCCAGGTACCAGGCCCATGGCTTTACTTACTGATCCCCGGCCACCTCCGCTTCCCCTTATGCATCCCATATCATGTTGCTGGGGTCCCCTGGAGGGCAGATGGGTAAGCGGAGGCGGCTGTGAGCATGAGCGGGGATCAGTAAGTAAAGCCATGAGCCCACGGCAAGAGTATTTATTGGGCGAACCCAATTGTTATACTCTGAGGTCTCTTCAGGCTCCAGAATATAATCATTGGAGGCCCATGGGATGTGGTCAAACATAAAACCCAGTGTTGCTTACTTCTCCTGGGCTCCAGCATGACTCCCTGCCATGTCTGGGTTGGGGTCTGTGGGCTATGGGGGCCAAACCAGCACCAACAAACAAAAAAACAAAAAATAGCCAGCACTCCCATGTTATATACCGGCTGCTCCGGCGCTGAGCTGATGCTCCGGCAGATTCTATGGCCCTTGAATCACTTCCATGTTGGAAAATTAGTTGGAATGGATTGTGGTCTGAACCTTGGAAGTGCCGGAACATCCAGACACTAATGATAATAGCCACAGATGGCTGAAAAAATCCAACACAATCTAGTTTGGTGATGAGCACTGTTACTTGATGGTCAGTGTATGGATGGTTGTGTTCCTCATGTGACCTCTAGGATAGATCTTACCAATCCAATCTAGATAAGGGAAGGCCGGGTCAGGGCGCAACTTGTTACAATAATAAATCTTCTAAGATTCTACCACGATCTGGAATCACCAGACGTCATTTACAATTCCCAAATAAGAAGACGTCAAGTAAATGTCATCCAAGTTATAGCAAAGAAGAATTGGTAAAAAAAACAAAGTAAAAAAAATTCGGATGAAGAACAGGGGGTTATAGGAAAACACAAAGTTACCCGGGTCACGTTCTGGCCGATGGGTGAACTTAGGGGTGTAATGTTTGGTTCTGATTTCCGGCTCCTTTTTAGCTGAACCTAAATCCAGAATATTAATAAACCCCCTAATAATAAAGAATAAACTCAACCCCTTATCCAGAAATCTTATAAACCCGTAATATTAACCCATTCATAGCTAACTAGCACCAAGTAATAGATATCTCTTAGTAATAAGGCTCCAATATCACCGGAGATTCTACAGCCCCAATGAGTAATAAGAGTGGACACAATGTAACGTTACACAATGGTGAGAATTCTAAGTATCAGACGTGGCCACATGTACGGAGCCGTGCCTAATACTAATGGGCAGAAGCCGAGCCCCATGGCCGCTCTGTCTGACCAGTGACTCCTCCAGATCTCATATTATTCACCGAGCCTAAGGATAGACCATCAATATCGAAGTCCTGGAACATCCCTTTAAATGTCATGACAATCCATCTATCCTCAAGCAGAGGTCTAGAGAGGAGTCCTATACAAAGTGTATTAGAAAGCCACAGAACATCTTCTTGTACAAAGGTGAAGGTTCAGTTACAAGATAAGGAAAGATCACATTGACTATACGGGAAGCCAAACTGATAACGGAACCAACCAGAGATACAAAGTAAACTCTATGGGGTTTTGGAGAGGATTCATTTTGAGGATGGTTCTTCTATTCTCCAAGTGGGCAGGAACCTTTTATTTTCTCATACAGAAACATAAGGTTCCCGCCCACTTGGAGAATTAGAGCCAGTATACATATATACATACATATCCTCCATGGGGAGTATCTTGTGAATGGGTTGTAAAATGAAAAACACCAAATTGATCAGGGGCACAAAGAGAACGACTACTTGGTATTTAGCTTCCACGTGACAGATCCTCTTTAATTTGGAAAAACGAAATTCCCCCATTGACGTTAGTTCTCAGCACCACACTACCAATCATGACCTGTCATTCTATATGTCCCATTTGGTGTAGTATAAGGTTACATGACCCTTAGACCGGTTCCCCCTCCATTACAGCAGTGTCTATAGGGATTATAATGGTGGTGCCGCTCCCAAGTATCATAAAGGAGAGGAACGTTCTGTACTAAAGGGTGACTGAGATTTATTGATGGGACACAAAATCTTTTATATTTTACAAGATAGCCCTGACCATACAGTAAGTCTATGACAAGTCCTCAGGAGGAGTCATCAGGATCTTCTTGTCCCATTGTCTGGAATCAGCAGGTGTCTATGGAAGGTTCTCTGCAGGGCGGCCTTCAGGTCTTTGTTCCTCAGGCTGTAGATTAAGGGGTTCAGTAATGGGGTGACCAGTGTATAGATCACAGTGACCACTTGGTTTAACATAAGAAGATTACTGGTGTTAGGAACATAGTAGATAAAAGTTACTGATGCGTAATATATAAGAACCACAGTCAGGTGAGACGTACAGGTGGAGAAGGCTTTACGTTTTCCATCGTTGGTGCGAATTTTCATCACTGTCCTAAAAATTTTGACATAAGGGTAAAAAGTGGCAACAAAGGCTCCAGTCCCGAGGACACCCCCAACAATTACTAGGACTAGAACATTGATGGAAGTGTCAGTACAAGAGATCTGGAACAAATGGGGCAGATCACAGAAGAAATTGCGGATAAAGTTGGGACCACAGAACGTCAACCTTCTCAAACATAAGGTACAAATGATGGGGGCGAGGAAACCGGACAACCAAACTAAAGAGGCCATCTGAATACATGTGCCCCAAGACATGACCTGAGAATAGTAGAGAGGCCGACAGATGGCGACATACCGGTCATAAGACATGGAGGACAACAAGAAAACCTCAGAGCTACCAAAATAGATGACAAAGAAAATTTGTGCTATACAGTCTGGGAAGGAGATGGACCAGCGATGGGTGGAGAGGTCATAGAGCAACCTCGGGGCAGTGACCGATGAGTAGGACATGTCCAAGAAGGCTAAGTTTCCTAGAAAGAAATACATGGGAGTATGAAGATGAGCACAAGTAACAACTAGAAGGATGATAAGAAAGTTGGACAAGACGGTCATCAGGTAGATGAGGAGGAAGATGGTGAAGAGGACGTAGATGGTCCTCGGAGTGTCTGATAGACTCAGGAGAAGAACGCTGGAGATGGCTGTCTGGTTCTTCATCATTACATTGTAATTCTTTGCCCAAATTTCCAGCTTAATGAAATAGATGATAACAATGTAACATAGTGATCAGTTGATGGAATATGGAACCCGATGGGTCAGGATCTTGCCTGATATATAAAACCGCTGATATTACAACTAATGGCGTCTTTTATTTATAACACTCATCAGTTCTCTCCGGGGGCCAAATCCAGAGAGGCCCCAAACCTCAGCTCTGCAGATCCATAAATAATATAATGAGGTCTCAGGATAATTTATAGTCAGGGCTGTTTACAGTGGAAGATTTTATTGTTACTTTGTAACCAGTGAAGGTCACACGAAATACAGATGAAGCTGGGGGTCCACTGGGGGTCAGAAAGGGAAATGTAGGAAACGTCTGCTGGTCTGTTAGGCCCAGTGTCAGTCAGTCCGCCAACATTACCTTGAATTTCTTGGTGATGTTGGGTGACCACGACCATGCTTGATCTCAGATATCTGGAAACCAGGAAATACTTTTTATGGTGAGTTCTTTCATTTATCCCTGAATTACAAGCTCCATTACAAAATCCTGGGAGCTATTTTGGATCTTACCATCATGAGGTCTACGTGTACGACCTAACAATGGTGCTCCAGCAATTGAACGTTGCAAACTCACGCAAATCAAAGATTGTTCCCATCCATGTGCATGACCAAGACATTATGACCAGAGGAAATTTGACAAAGGACAAAGGTCTCTGTTTCAGAGGACCATGTATAAGGACTAAGGACCTTGTTTAAGGGTCCTTAGTCAAGAGTCTACATGGTCCTGGTCTAGATGGAGAGGAGATGACTGAGAGGCCACAGGTGGATATGAATTCAATAATAACTGTAACCCGACATCTGTGTCTTTAGAAGCCTAAACTTCTGTCCATAGTGCGAGTCTACAACGAATATCTACACCAAGCAATGCCCCAATGAAGGCGCGCCCTGACTACATGCTATCGAAGTAGACAACACAGCCAGCTTGAAGAACACAAAATCATGAATTACCAAATGATTTTTGTCATTCCCTTTTGTCAAATGTTTCTCTTTTTTCTATAGTTGGTCCCGGGAAACCACCACAGATCACCGACCACCAAGAGACCACGAATAAAACTCATTTTTGTAAATCCTTCCTGAACATTATTGGATAAGCAATAAAAATAGGCGTCCTGTAGAAAGCATTCCTGACAATGTAATATCTAAGGCTCGACTTCTAAGTGGGTAGGAGCAGGTTTGGAGTCAGGAAGGAATGGTTCCCCTAATATGACGTATTTTGCAAGGACCTTGTCAGGGTTTTTGTCTTTCTTTGGATCAATGCTGTAGGTTTGTAGGTTGAACTTGGTCCTACAACAAGCTTATTAACCATAAAACGACGTCAAATATGTATCAAAATTGCCTAAAATGTTTTTTAACACTTAAAACCTCACCATGTGAACCGTAGGAACATAAGACCAGACCAAAGTGCAAAGTACGGGTGAGAAATATTCAGTGGTAGACGCAGAGAACGTTGCTGCAGCAGATGTTCCTGAGACTCCTGTGGATCACCAGCAACTTCGCTCTTCATAAGATCTCTATGTAGATTGACCAAATGACCAGTGTTGCTGCAGGACAGATCGGAGGATCAGAATTAGGACACGGAATGATCTTGTCTGAATGTTTTGTGGTCTTTATGGCTTTGGAAGGTCTATTAGTATGGCAGAAGGAACTAGCCAAGTGTTTAGGGAGGGATATGAGCGCTGGGACAGAGGGAGAACTGGAGGGTGGGTGTGATGATCTGCAGGACACTGCACCGCTGCACCTACAGATCCTGAAGGATGCCCAACCACTAGAACAGAGCAACAGCAGGAATGGACAGTCAATGCAAATGGAGCTTTGGGTTCTCAACAAGAGGCAGAATGTGCAAAGTGGAAGTGAGTCCATTAGCACGGGCAGTATATAGACTCTGATGACCCTGGGACCTAATTGGGTGTGTGTGTGTGTGTGTGTGTGGGGGAACACATCTGCACTGGGCCCTACCAGAAGAAGTGATGGGCTCTGGAAGAAGCTTGAGAGACAAAGCTGAGCCACCAACTTAGGAGATGAGATGAGAGAGCCATGTCCGATATGAGCAAGCTGCAATTTGTTGTCGGTCATCTTAGATATGAGGACCAAGCATTAGCAGAACCAATAACCAATGTGGGGGGGGGGGGGGTATATAGTACATTTATTATCAAACTCCACCCCACATAGCATGAGGCAATGGCCAAGAAGACACCAAATGAAGCCTCACCTCAATACAGCCTGGCCTCACCCTTGAGCAGTTCATGGGCAACAACATTAGCCAATATAGTGGCAAACAAAAATGTTGTGATTCCTGGGGGGTATTATACACCGTATGCAGTATTCTACTGAGCATGTAACATGGAGGGGTGTAACATGGTGGGGTGTAACATGGAGGGGTGTAACATGGTGGGGTGTAACATGGTGGGGTGTAACATGGAGGGGTGTAACATGGTGGGGTGTAACATGGTGGGGTGTAACATGGTGGGGTGTAACATGGTGGGGTGTAACATGGACACTAAAGTGCAATCTTCTAGCTTTCAGGTGACCCAGTCTAATACTTTGCTGGTAGAGGATTATTAGCTGTGAGTGTAGCGTATCTGTTCTCCCCAGTGTTCTCCTATAATGAAGCGGAGCCGTCATCTACTACTATTAGCAGGGGATATGAGGTCCCTGTAGAGAACGATCACAGCAGTATATACGGCAGTATAACGGAGAGCAATTAATGCTCTGCAACATCTGGGAATAATTACAGCAGCCGATGAGTAAATCTCAGTGTAAGAAAGTGGCAACAATGTCACCAACACCTAATAGAGCTGAGGATTACCGCACCTAGAGACTATAAACAATGGCGCTAAACAGGATCCCAGCGGAGGAGAAGAGACAATAACAAGGAGATTAATAATAATAAGAGAAAACGTCAGAAATTATTAAGTTACAACCTATATAATCACAATGTAATCAAAATCAGCAAATATTAACTATATTCTTGTATATAGGAGGAGTATTATAGTAGTTATATTCTTGTACATAGGAGTAGTATTATAGTAGTTATATTCTTGTACATAGGAGCAGTATTATAGTAGTTATATTCTTTTACATAGGAGCAGTATTATAGTAGTTATATTCTTGTATATAGGAGGAGTATTATAGTAGTTATATTCTTGTACATAGGAGCAGTATTATAGTAGTTATATTCTTGTACATAGGAGTAGTATTATAGTAGTTATATTCTTGTACATAGGAGTAGTATTATAGTAGTTATATTCTTGTACATAGGAGGAGTATTATAGTAGTTATATTCTTGTACATAGGAGTAGTATTATAGTAGTTATATTCTTGTACATAGGAGTAGTATTATAGTAGTTATATTCTTGTACATAGGAGTAGTATTATAGTAGTTATATTCTTGTACATAGGAGGAGTATTATAGTAGTTATATTCTTGTACATAGGAGTAGTATTATAGTAGTTATATTCTTGTACATAGGAGTAGTATTATAGTAGTTATATTCTTGTACATAGGAGCAGTATTATAGTAGTTATATTCTTATACATAGGAGGTAGTATTATAGTAATTATATTCTTGTACATAGGAGGTAGTATTATAGTAGTTATATTCTTGTATATAGGAGTAGTATTATAGTAGTTATATTCTTATACATAGGAGGTAGTATTATAGTAGTTATATTCTTGTACATAGGAGTAGTATTATAGTAGTTATATTCTTGTACATAGGAGTAGTATTATAGTAGTTATATCCTTGTACATAGGAGGTAGTATTATAGTAGTTATATTCTTGTACATAGGAGTAGTATTATAGTAGTTATATTCTTGTACATAGGAGCAGTATTATAGTAGTTATATTCTTGTACATAGTAGTAGTATTATAGTAGTTATATTCTTGTACATAGGAGGTAGTATTATAGTAGTTATATTCTTTTACATAGGAGCAGTATTATAGTAGTTATATTCTTGTATATAGGAGGAGTATTATAGTAGTTATATTCTTGTACATAGGAGCAGTATTATAGTAGTTATATTCTTGTACATAGGAGTAGTATTATAGCAGTTATATTCTTGTACATAGGAGCAGTATTATAGTAGTTATATTCTTGTACATAGGAGTAGTATTATAGTAGTTATATTCTTGTACATAGGAGGAGTATTATAGTAGTTATATTCTTGTACATAGGAGTAGTATTATAGTAGTTATATTCTTGTACATAGGAGTAGTATTATAGTAGTTATATCCTTGTACATAGGAGGTAGTATTATAGTAGTTATATTCTTGTACATAGGAGTAGTATTATAGTAGTTATATTCTTGTACATAGGAGCAGTATTATAGTAGTTATATTCTTGTACATAGTAGTAGTATTATAGTAGTTATATTCTTGTACATAGGAGGTAGTATTATAGTAGTTATATTCTTTTACATAGGAGCAGTATTATAGTAGTTATATTCTTGTATATAGGAGGAGTATTATAGTAGTTATATTCTTGTACATAGGAGCAGTATTATAGTAGTTATATTCTTGTACATAGGAGTAGTATTATAGCAGTTATATTCTTGTACATAGGAGCAGTATTATAGTAGTTATATTCTTGTACATAGGAGTAGTATTATAGTAGTTATATTCTTGTACATAGGAGGAGTATTATAGTAGTTATATTCTTGTACATAGGAGTAGTATTATAGTAGTTATATTCTTGTACATAGGAGTAGTATTATAGTAGTTATATTCTTGTACATAGGAGTAGTATTATAGTAGTTATATTCTTGTACATAGGAGGAGTATTATAGTAGTTATATTCTTGTACATAGGAGTAGTATTATAGTAGTTATATTCTTGTACATAGGAGTAGTATTATAGTAGTTATATTCTTGTACATAGGAGCAGTATTATAGTAGTTATATTCTTGTACATAGGATTAGTATTATAGTAGTTATATTCTTGTATATAGGAGGTAGTATTATAGTAGTTATATTCTTGTACATAGGAGTAGTATTATAGTAGTTATATTCTTGTACATAGGAGCAGTATTATAGTAGTTATATTCTTGTACATAGGAGGTAGTATTATAGTAGTTATATTCTTGTACATAGGAGCAGTATTATAGTAGTTATATTCTTGTACATAGGAGCAGTATTATAGTAGTTATATTCTTGTACATAGGGGGCAGTATTATAGTAGTTATATTCTTGTACATAGGAGCAGTATTATAGTAGTTATATTCTTGTACATAGGAGTAGTATTATAGTAGTTATATTCTTGTACATAGGAGCAGTATTATAGTAGTTATATTCTTGTACATAGGAGCAGTATTATAGTAGTTATATTCTTGTACATAGGAGCAGTATTATAGTAGTTATATTCTTGTACATAGGAGCAGTATTATAGTAGTTATATTCTTGTACATAGGAGTAGTATTATAGTAGTTATATTCTTGTACATAGGGGGCAGTATTATAGTAGTTATATTCTTGTACATAGGAGGTAGTATTATAGTAGTTATATTCTTGTACATAGGAGTAGTATTATAGTAGTTATATTCTTGTACATAGGGGGCAGTATTATAGTAGTTATATTCTTGTACATAGGAGTAGTATTATAGTAGTTATATTCTTGTACATAGGAGTAGTATTATAGTAGTTATATTCTTGTACATAGGGGGCAGTATTATAGTAGTTATATTCTTGTACATAGGAGTAGTATTATAGTAGTTATATTCTTGTACATAGGGGGGCAGTATTATAGTAGTTATATTCTTGTATATAGGAGTAGTATTATAGTAGCTATATTGTTGTACATAGGAGTAGTATTATAGTAGTTATATTCTTGTACATAGGAGGTAATTTTTATTAGTAAAAACAAAACAAAAATACATTACATTCCAGCAGAATTAATAACTAATAATAATAATAATAATAATATAACATAAATCAGACATGTCTGTCAGATAACAAAACTGAGAATCACTTTAACTTAAGAGTCCATTGCTGGCAGGATAAAGAGGGGGAAAAAAAAAATAAATCCATAAATAAATGAACAGACTTATTTGCAGTGTTATCAGAGTATTCAGCAATCGATATATACATTTCTCCACAATTTTACATTATCAGACTTTTTTCTGACCTCCAGAGACTTTATCCACCTCAGTTCAGACATGATATATGTGACAGCGGTCATATGACGGAAGGGCTCTCTGTGTAGGGACACCTGGGTCCTCGTATGCCAGTGATAATATTTGATGACAGTAATAATAATATACAGGGTCTCCCGGTTAATGTCACCTATATTAGTTGGGATGCCATATATGATTTCGGGGTATTTGAGTGATTGTAATCGGGGAATTTTCAGCCTCCGGGATATTTCCTGCCAGATCTTTCGCCCTCCCCCGCACTCTGATATAAAATGTGCCATGGTCTCCTCCTGCTGACAACCTAATGGACATGCCCGATCTGTCACACTGAGATGTTTTAGGTTGCCTCTTACAAAAAGTTTCCCATGCAGAGATAGCCAGGCAATGTCAAAGAACTTTGCAGGGAGCCTCAGACCAGTGAGGAGCCTCAGACTATCCTGCAGGGTTATAGATGTACAGTCCCTCAATGCTGGCTGGAGACAATAGAAGGTCTTACATACCCTGGTGTACAGATCTCTCCTGGTCTTACTCACCAGATAGGTCTTTTCAATACCCCATTTTTTCAGGCACCTTATGCCATAGTCCAGATACTGGGGGAGGTAGTCTTGAGTCGATCGACCCCTCTTAAGGCTGCCGCCTCGCACCCAGGATTCTGCAAAAGGCAATATCCAGTCCCTGATACTATTTACCCACAGGGAGCTGTTATCTGAGTCCAGGCAACCAAAATTTACTTTTAGAAACATGGAGTCAAAAAACACCCTTGGATTTAACATATCCAGCCCACCCTCTCTCCTCTGTAGGTAGGTTATCCCTCTTTTTACTGGGTTCAACCTGTTCCCCCACAAAAGTTGGAAGAACAGGCTAAAGAGCCTAGCGGAGAAAGATTCTGGCAAAGGAAAGACAACAGAGACGTACAAGAAGACAGGGACCAGGTAAGTCTTCAACATTTTAACCCTTTCTCTATAGGTCAGCCTCCAGTTCTTCCATCGCTGAACCTTTGCATTTCCGGATTCCAACTTTTCTTCCCAATTTAGTCTGCAATTATCATCCCTCCCGAATTTCACCCCAAGGATCTTAATATAGGAGGAGGCCTGTGCAAACTGCGGCAGATCAAATGTAGGACCAGTATGACCCGTCCAGAGAGCTTGACTCTTCTCAAGGTTGACAAGAGACCCGGAGGCCTCTGAGTAACTTCTGATGGCTGCAGACAACATCTCCACCTCACGAGGCTCAGATATCACCACAGTCACATCATCCGCGTAGGCAACAACTCTCAGGGGCAAGCAGTGGGGGACCGGCGCCCCCTGAAAATCACACTCCTGCAGTGACCTAAGAAACGGGTCTATGGCAAACACATACAGTAATGGACTCAGTGGGCAACCTTGTCTCACCCCTGCCTCAACCCTGAAAGCATCACCCTGCCAACCATTAATCAGAGGAAAGCTCTCCGCCTCACGGTACAAAGTTCTCAGCCAATCCACAAATTGTCCCGGAATACCGTACTTTGTCAAAGTCGCCCATAGATACTCATGGTCTACTCTGTCAAAGGCCTTAGCCTGGTCAAGACTCACAACATATCTCCCACACCTCAGAGCTTTACATCTCTCAAACATCTCCCTTATCGAGATAACTGCTCCAGAGATGTTCCGCCCTTTAACTGTGCCAAACTGTGAGCCTGCCAACAGTGCCGGGGACAAACAAACTAATCTAGAGAACAGAATTTTTGCAAGAATCTTCCTATCGACATTCAAGAGGGCAATCGGCCTCCAGTTCTTGATGTCACTAGGCTCTTTACCTTTAGACAGCAGGATCAGGGAGGACACTCTCATGGATGGAGGCATCAGGTGGTTTTCTAGACTAGTTTTGTATACATCCACGAGAATTGGTGCCAAGAGGTCTCGGAATTTCTTATAGAACTCAGCTGTAATCCCATCTGGACCTGGTGCCTTCTTCAGATGTAACTTATCTATGGCCTCTTTCACCTCCTCCACTGTTAACTCTGCTGTCAAAGGAGAAAAGTCCAAATCATTAGTATCAGGACCTGGAGTTGCCTCCAAGAATTGAGCCACCTTCTCTCTATCCAAAACCTTCTTCTGAAACAAGTCAGCATAGTAAGTTCTCACCACCCCCAGGATACCCTCCCGAGACTCCTGTAAAACACCCTGGGAGTCAGTGAGACCTGTGACCGATTTATTTGCCACCCGCTCCCTGCAATTCTCAAAAGGATCCGGAGCCCCTAAGGACCCATAATCCCGTTCAAGAACCAGGGATGTATACCTGCGGTACTGATACTGACTGATCTCAGATTTCAGCCGGTCAATCTTCTGTTGGTTATCCCCGCCCGCCGAATAGAGTGACTCTAATTCTTTCCGCAGCCTGAGATACTGGCTATACTTACTCTTCCCCTTCTTAACTGACAGTCTCCTTAAGAGGGATCTGATCTCCTCCTTGACATCCTCCCACCAGTCTGCCATGTTGTCATAAAACACCACTCTCTCAAGCTGGTTCTGAAATAGAGAGTGGACACAACTCCGGACACAGTCATCGTCCAAGAGGCTGGAATTGAGCTTCCATAGGCCTCTCCCAATATCAGGGCGTTTTGTGGAGCCCAAGCAAAAATACAAAGCCAGATGGTCAGAATAAGGGACTGTCTTTTCACTTTTCTCACTAACATGCTCAGCGGGACTGACCAGAGCTAAGTCTATCCGACTGCATCTACCAGCGCAGGAGTAAGTGAATTTTGGTTTCCTACCACCCTCAGTAAACACATCAGACAGACCAGCCTGTGAAATAATTCTGCTTAAGACCTTGCAGTCCCTGGTGAGAGGCCTACCAGTAGGTCTGTCACTGGATGACATGGTGGCATTGAAGTCCCCTGCCATGACTACCGGAACAGATGTAAACAAGTACTGCTTGACTTCATCAAACAGACGTGCCCTTTCAATCACCGACTGCGGTGGACCATAGATATTAATGAGTCGGAGCCTTCTGCCTCGGATGGTAACTTCTAAAACCAGGCACCTCCCCATCAGAACCTCAGTGAATCTGTGTATGGTGACATCAGGGGTGTTAAACAGTATAGAAACCCCGGCATAAGGTTCCACAGCCAGAGACCAGAAGGACGGGCCAGATTTCCATTCTCTCTCTGCTTCTCGTATTAGTCCTAAAGTATTTAAACGGGTTTCTTGTAAGAAATAGACATCGGCATCAAGATATCTCAGATGTTCATACACTGCGTGTCTTGTCCTCCTTGCTCGGATGCTATTCACATTACTAGAGATAACTTTAAGATAGAAACCTGCCATCAGAACAACTAGGAATATGAGAAACAGAGAGATGGGCCCCATTGTCATAGATCAGAGTCAGAGGTGTCCTGGTGACCAGCTGTTTCCATGTCTGATTCGGACTGCCCCTCATCTCGGTGGGGTCTCCTCTTATTGGGAGGATCGCCCTCTGGTTCATCCTCATACTCCGCCATCATTCGTGAGAGTTCTCTGTCTAGTTCTGCTTCTCCGTCTGACTCTGATAGGACACTAAATCTATTCCCCGTTGCAGTGACCTCGCCTGCACTACTTACTCTCATCTTTGTGGGCTTTTCTACCGTGGTCCACTCACCCTCAGGCTTACGGCTGGCTTTATCCTTCTTCCTCCTTTTATTATTGTTGGATGATCGGGCAGGAGAAGAGACGACCACTGAGGGTTGTACAACCTGCTCGACAACCTCCATGGTCGTCTCAATGGGACCTGACTCGGCCTGGTCTTGGGTGGTATCACCTGTATGTGGTTGAGGCTCCGCCTCCGTGACTACTGACCCTGACAATAGCGCCTCCTCCTCCTCCTGTATGTCATCAGCCGCTGCCAGCAAGTCCTCATCAGGGCTATCCTTACAGATGTTATGCCAGGCATCAGGACAATCTCTGTGGGGGTGACCGATCCGACCGCACAGGTTACACCTAATGCTTTGGCATGTGGCACTCACGTGGCCCATTTCATTACATAGGCTACACTTTACCATGGAGCATACACTGGCCACATGGCCGGCCTTCCCACACTTGAAGCACCGGCGAGGCTGACCCGCATAGAAGCAGATCCCTTTTTCTCGGCCTATAAAGAACGAATTGGGCAGATGTTGGGTTATGTTGTTCTGCTGACGCAACTTCACCAGGACCCTCCACCCACCGGTCCAGACCCCGTCTTCATCCCTGTTCTTACTAAGATCGGACATGAGGTCACAATGCCTCCTGAGCCAGATGACTATGTCCTGAGAGGGAACGGCTTCATTCCAAAATACAATTGTGACAGAGGCTGTATCTGGCCTAGAGATGGGGATGAAACTGAACTTATCCCAACCTTCCGTATCTCTCAACCTGGTGAGATTGGCCCAGAACCGGTCCAGATCAGACATCAGCTTAAAACTAACATCATACCCCTGGCGGTCAGGAAGGTTTATGACGGCCAGGATATCAGTCGGCACAAAGCCCATCTGGGTACATAGGAGCTCTCTGACCACAAACCTCCTATCCGGCAGATCCTCCTTGGCACCTCCGTGCCTAAACCTGACTACATTCCTCCTCCTGAAAGCCTGGCCTGTATAATTGGAGTTTGATGCAAAAGATGGAGCACCGCGGCTCCAGGCATTCCCTGAGGAGGTACGGCCGGATCCGCCATCTTGGCGTGTTTGTGGGCGCTGTGTGGGCTGCTGAGCACCTGTACCATGTGGTTCTGCTACTGTGCGAGTATCCAGAGGGGGAAAGTCCTGCACACTGGACTGTCCTGTGTCCGCCCCACCATCAACCTCTATGTCTGCAATATCACCAGACTCCAGAGACTGGACTGCAGAGGGGTCTGACGCCATAGATAGTGAAGGATCCCCCCCAGAAACACCTTCCCCTGCTGGGCCGTTATCACATACAGGAATATCCATAATATCAGGCACATTAGTCAGACAATCAGCGGCAGCAGAGTCCTGCACAGCAGAGTCCATATTAGTATTATAGTCAGCGGCAGCAGAGTCCTGCATAGCAGAGTCCATATTACCACTACAGTCAGCGGCAGCAGAGTCCTGCACAACAGAGTCCACAACCTGTAACCCCAAATATGTTACTCCCCCAGTACCTTCAGGTAAGAGTCCATAGTCCTGCTGCAATGACTTGTCTCCTGGGACTTGTGGTGTCTGCACAGCTGCTACTTCATTACCATTAGGCAGGGGTCCATGACCTGGTTGCAAAGTGCTGGTTGCTGGGACTTGTGGTGCCTTGCTGAGAACTGCTGCAGGTTTTTGCTGTTGCTGAACACTGGTCGCTTTCCCGTACAAATTCCCTTCCTTAAAAGGGAAACTTGCTGGCTGCAGAACTGGTTTTACATGGGACTGCTGGCTGCCACCTTGAGAGGGTTCAGACCCAGCTTTAGCACAAGGTGATGGTGACTTCTGGTATTCCTGGAACCGCTGCTGGTTTCTGTATGATTCTCCCACCGGTCCCATTTGCTCCAGTACAGTCTCGGTCTCCCGTACGTTCTCGGCGAGCTCTTTCGCCAGTGCGCTCAGCTTCCTGTCCAGTAACACCAGTTTCTCAGGGCATGCAGACTTTTTTAGATTATACGCACATTCAATCTGTCTCTGCAGATATATTTTACTGGCCTTCAATGTCTCCAGTCGCTTGACCAGTGCTGGTATCTCATCTGCCAGGCGCAGTTCTGGTGCTCGCTCAGTAGCTGTGACAGTCTGTGCATTGTTGGAAAGCTTTGCAGGTTGGTTACCCCCAGTATGGCTTCTGGTTGGTGTAGCCTGTGATTTCTGACATGCTACGGCTGTTGTCACTGCCATGGGCCCACAATGTCCAGACTGGGGACTATGTCCCAGTTTATTTCCAGTGACTGTACTGCTGGTACCTTGAAGCTTCCCCGCTGGTCTCCCTTTGATCTCCTCCACTGCCTTCACTACATTTTTGTAGTTACCGCTTCCAGATCTTGTCCGCTCAGACCGCACCAAAACAGACTGCTGCATGTTCTCCTGCATGGTCTGCTTCTCCAGGGATGTTCTCCTCTGTCTGCAGGAGGGTGGGGTGGACTGGACACCTGCAACCTGCAATGGAGTCTGCACAGGCTGCAAAGTTTGCTCCTTACATTCAACCATTTTGCTTGGTTGTTGCACCGTACTACTGCTTGCTTCCGTTACTTCTTCCTTTACAACTTTCTTCCCATCTTGGCTTGCTGCACTAGGACTGCTGACACACTGGACACGATTCCCATTACTGGGGACTTTAGGATTTCCATCCATTTTTTTAGTTGCCTGGGAATTGCTTCCCAGAGAAGGCCTTGGAGCCTGGGCCTTGGCAGGGGAACTTCCCCACCCAGGGCGGCCCCGCCCTGGGCTATCTCCAGACATCAGGAGCCTCAGGAGAGCTACAAAAACACGTCCTCACAGCTAGGAGGTAGTATTATAGTAGTTATATTCTTGTACATAGGAGGTAGTATTATAGTAGTTATATTCTTGTACCTAGGGGGCAGTATTATAGTAGTTATATTCTTGTATATAGGAGTAGTATTATAGTAGTTATATTCTTGTACATAGGAGGTAGTATTATAGTAGTTATATTCTTGTACATAGGAGCAGTATTATAGTAGTTATATTCTTGTACATAGGAGTAGTATTATAGTAGTTATATTCTTGTACATAGGGGGCAGTATTATAGTAGTTATATTCTTGTATATAGGAGTAGTATTATAGTAGTTATATTCTTGTACATAGGAGCAGTATTATAGTAGTTATAATCTTGTACATAGGAGGTAGTATTATAGTAGTTATATTCTTGTACATAGGAGGTAGTATTATAGTAGTTATATTCTTGTACCTAGGGGGCAGTATTATAGTAGTTATATTCTTGTATATAGGAGTAGTATTATAGTAGTTATATTCTTGTACATAGGAGGTAGTATTATAGTAGTTATATTCTTGTACATAGGAGCAGTATTATAGTAGTTATATTCTTGTACATAGGAGTAGTATTATAGTAGTTATATTCTTGTACATAGGAGTAGTATTATAGTAGTTATATTCTTGTATATAGGAGTAGTATTATAGTAGTTATATTCTTGTATATAGGAGTAGTATTATAGTAGTTATATTCTTGTATATAGGAGTAGTATTATAGTAGTTATATTCTTGTACATAGGAGCAGTATTATAGTAGTTATATTCTTGTACATAGGAGCAGTATTATAGTAGTTATATTCTTGTACATAGGAGCAGTATTATAGTAGATATATTCTTGTACATAGGAGGTAGTATTATAGTAGTTATATTCTTGTACATAGGAGGTAGTATTATAGTAGTTATATTCTTGTACATAGGAGCAGTATTATAGTAGTTATATTCTTGTACATAGGAGTAGTATTATAGTAGTTATATTCTTGTACATAGGAGCAGTATTATAGTAGTTATATTCTTGTACATAGGAGCAGTATTATAGTAGTTATATTCTTGTACATAGGAGTAGTATTATAGTAGTTATATTCTTGTACATAGGAGGTAGTATTATAGTAGTTATATTCTTGTACATAGGAGGTAGTATTATAGTAGTTATATTCTTGTACATAGGAGTAGTATTATAGTAGTTATATTCTTGTACATAGTGGTTAGTATTATAGTAGTTATATTCTTGTACATAGGAGCAGTATTATAGTAGTTATATTCTTGTACATAGGAGCAGTATTATAGTAGTTATATTCTTGTACATAGGAGTAGTATTATAGTAGTTATTTTCTTGTACATAGGAGCAGTATTATAGTAGTTATATTCTTGTACATAGGGGGGCAGTATTATAGTAGTTATATTCTTGTACATAGGAGCAGTATTATAGTAGTTATATTCTTGTACATAGGAGGTAGTATTATAGTAGTTATATTCTTGTACATAGGAGTAGTATTATAGTAGTTATATTCTTGTACATAGAAGTAGTATTATAGTAGTTACATTCTTGTACATAGAGGGCAGTATATGAATGCGGAATGATTTTTATTCTCGATTCTATTGGGTCTAGTTACTTTGAATGACCTTCTTAGTGTACAATGCAGAGAAGATGTTTATGTCAGGTCTGTAGTTTGTATCCACAGGTGAGTAGATTGTGGTGACAGGTAACATGAAGCTTCAGTCGCTGATTACAGAATAGTAACATTTATTGCAAAACACAGCTGTAATTTTATCAGATATAGATGTTAATTAGAATATATGAGCTTTCTGCCTCTTCCTCCTCCTCCTCCTCCTCTGCGGTGATATCTTAGCTTGTGCTTATGTTACTCGCAGTAATTAGAGGGAATCGCTCGGTTCGTCTTTTAATTGCTTTTCATTTTTTTCCACCATAGAACAATTGGCGTAACAGGGAACGTCGCATCTTCTCTTCACCTCCACATTCCAATTACAAGGCGCCTGCCCCCCGGTGCAGAGTCTGTGTTCAGTGACAAGGTCAACATCTCCACAATCCTGTCAAGTGTTTTTTTCTTTTTTTTTTTTAAATTCATTTACTTCGCAGGCGGCGAGACTGACACAATTTAATTTGCTTCATCGCAGCTAATACAAAGTGAAATAGTTTCTTACAGGGTCAAAAGTGTAACCGCAAATTCACTGCGTAGATAATAAGTGACAATGCAAAGGTCTTTAAAGGGGAACTCCGTCCTGAAAAGTCGCTGTTTTGTTTGGTTTCATAGATCCATCCCATGAGATCTATGAAACCATAGATCCTCCATCCATCCTCCTCTGCTGCCCTCTTCTGCAGCCCTCCTCTGCTCTGTAGCCCTCCTCTGCTCTGCAGCTCCACCTCTTATTTTCAGTTCCACCTCCACTCTGCAGCCCTCCTCTGCAGCCCTCCTCTTCTTCCCTCCTCTGCAGCCCTCCTCTGCTTCCCTCCTCTGCAGCCCTCCTCTGCTGCCCTCCTCTGCAGCCCTCCTCTTCTTCCCTCTTCTGCAGCCCTCCTCTGCAGCCCTCTTCTGCTGCCCTCCTCTGCTCTGTAGTCATCCTCTGCAGCCCTCCTCTGCTCTGTAGCCTGCCTTTTCTTTGCAGTTCCACCTCCCCTCTGATGCTCTCTTCTGCTGCCCTTCTCTGCTTCCTTCCTCTGTAGCCCTTTTTTTGTAGCCCTTCTCTGCTGCCCTCTTCTGCAGCCCTCCTCTGCTCTGCAGCTCCACCTCTTATTTTCAGTTCCATCTCCACTCTGCAGCCCTCCACTGCTTCCCTCCTCTGCAGCCCTCCTCTTCTTCCCTCTTCTGCAGCCCTCCTCTGCAGCCCTCCTCTGCTCTGTAGCCCTCCTCTTCTTTGCAGTTCCACTTCCCCTCTGATGCTCTCTTCTGCTGCCCTTCTCTGCTTCCTTCCTTTGTAGCCCTTTTTTGTAGCCCTCCTCATCTGCCCTCTTCTGCAGCCCTCCTCTGCTCTGTAGCCTTCCTCTGCTCTGCAGCTCCACCTCTTATTTTCAGTTCCACCTCCACTCTGCAGCCCTCCTCTGCAGCCCTCCACTGCTTCCCTCCTCTGCAGCCCTCCTCTTCTTCCCTCTTCTGCAGCCCTCCTCTGCTCTGTAGCCCTCCTCTTCTTTGCAGTTCCACTTCCCCTCTGATGCTCTCTTCTGCTGCCCTTCTCTGCTTCCTTCCTCTGTAGCCTTTTTTTGTAGCCCTCCTCTGCTGCCCTCTTCTGCAGCCCTCCTCTGCTCTGTAGCCCTCCTCTGCTCTGCAGCTCCACCTCTTATTTTCAGTTCCACCTCAACTCTGCAGCCCTCCTCTGCTTCCCTCCTCTGCAGCCCTCCTTCTCTTCCCTCCTCTGCAGCCCTCCTCTTCTTCCCTCCTCTGCTTCCCTCCTCTGCAGCCCTCCTCTGCTTCCCTCCTCTGCAGCCCTCCTCTGCTGCCCTCCTCTGCAGCCCTCCTCTTCTTCCCTCTTCTGCGGCCCTCCTCTGCAGCCCTCCTCTGCTCTGTAGTCATCCTCTGCAGCCCTCCTCTGCTCTGCAGCCCGCCTCTTCTTTGCAGTTCCACCTCCCCTCTGATGCTCTCTTCTGCTGCCCTTCTCTGCTTCCTTCCTCTGTAGCCCTTTTTTGTAGCCCTCCTCTGCTGCCCTCCTCTGCAGCCCTCCTCTTCTTCCCTCTTCTGCAGCCCTCCTCTGCTCTGTAGCCCTCCTCTTCTTTGCAGTTCCACCTCCTCTCTGATGCTCTCTTCTGCTGCCCTTCTCTGCTTCCTTCCTCTGTAGCCCTTTTTTTGTAGCCCTCCTCTGCTGCCCTCTTCTGCAGCCCACCTCTTCTCTGTAGCCCTCCTCTGCTCTGAAGCTCCACCTCTTATTTTCAGTTCCACCTCCACTATGCAGCCCTCCTCTGCAGCCCTCCACTGCTTCCCTCCTCTGCAGCCCTCCTCTTCTTCCCTCCTCTGCTTCCCTCCTCTGAAGCCCTCCTCTGAAGCCCTCCTCTTCTTCTGCCCTCCTCTGCTCTGTAGTCGTCCTCTGCAGCCCTCCTCTGCTCTGTAGCCCTCCTCTTCTTTGTAGTTCCACCTCCCCTCTGATGCTCTCTTCTGCTGCCCTTCTCTGCTTCCTTCCTCTGTAGACCTTTTTTGTAGCCCTCCTCTGCTGCTGCACCTCTTCTTTGCAGTTCCACCTCCACTCTGCAGCCCTCCTCTGCTGCCCTCCTCTGCAGCCCTCCTCTGCTCTAAATCCTCACTTCCGTTCTCTAGCCCGGTCTTTACTCTGCAGCCCCACTTCTCATCTCTTCATGTACCTCCCCTTCTCTTAGAACTCTCAATTTCTTGCCTAAAACTTATATAATACCTACAAACCTCTTTGCAGAAAATAATAAGGAGACTTCTGCGGGTGGAGCATTGCTTTATTTTTCTATTTTTTAATTTGGATTCAGTTTATCTTCTTTATCTTCATTCAGACTACTTATTTATATAGGTGTCTCCATATTCACCTCACACACTGAAGTCTATGGAGAGGCGGAGGAGGATGTTAACAGTTGTTTTGCCTCATTCAGTGCAGTGTCAGAAGAGCTCTGTCACTCACAGTGTAGCAGTTGTGGTTATTTGTGTGTCTTTTCTAGCCTCCTCCTCCCCTTACCCCTCTCCATAGACTTCTATGTAAAAAATAAAATAAAATAATAACTAATTTTTTTTCTTTTCTAAGCTATATTACCAGGTTTCTTACATTATCCTGCTCTAGCCCTTTCTTACATGTGATATTATTGCGGCACATGTTAGTGGCGTTGTAGTGGGAACAGATTTTCGCATAGTCGGTGTTTTTGTTCTGTAATTGTTCCGGTTATTTCTGTTCGCTGCTGAACAAGCCCAAAAGTTCACTCTATGGCGGATCTGTCTCCTTTATGTGTCAGCTGAGGCCAGCGCCGTGTTATCACATTATTTCGCAGATGTTTGTGCTGGCGGTATTAATTGCACCGGAATTATCCCGGTAAATAAAGGCGCTGATACCAATCACCGCGCCGCGAATAATTAACCACTGATTGATTGAGGGAAATTAAGTTTCTTTTCTGGGATTGTTTTGATTGGGTTCCGCGTCGCTCAGATCTTCATCCAGGAGGAGAAAATAGAAGAAGCTGCAAATAGAGGAATCAGATAGAAATCCATCAGCAGGGCAGCAGAGCAAAGCTCCGGAGCTGAAATCTCTTAAAGGGCACTACCCCCCCAAAAAACTAATGAACCCGCTATGACTGCCAAAGAATTAAAGGGGTTTACCCATGAACGAAACCATATTTCAATTTATGAAAATGAGCGCCCCAAGGAAGACTTGGAGACAACCATGACCCTGCGCAATCGCATCTTTCAGGCATGGCAATGGTGATTAACCATATAGAAGTCCCCTCGTAGGACATGACAGTCATATGATGGGGATACATAGCCAGGCAGGCACATTTTAGGCGACTTCCCCTTTAAATCCTCCTGAGCTCAGACTCTTGGAGGACTCGTCATTCTGGTCCATGTTGCCGGATACCTGAGCCGTGTCCCATTATTCCAGGGTCTGCGCGATCTAAGAGATAAAGCGTAATAGTCGCCGTGTACAGGAGGCGTAATGCTGCTTATTACATGCTCCGCCTGATACGCCAGTGTAATCGCCAGCGACGCTCGTGAATGCCGCGGCAGATAATTCGGGTGACTTGTAGTAATTGCTTTGGTTTCAGGATATAAAATAATGTGTGTGTACATAAACCGAGCGGCCGCCGCGTTCCATCCAATTTTATGGTCATTAGTCACGATGAGAGCGGCTGCTGACTAAGGAGGAGGGAAGAGCAGACGCCATTATATACCGCTATAATACGTGTAACCTGTTATCTGCCAGCGGGAGAGGAGAATGGGTGCGAGATGGCGCAACACCCCGAAACTACTACACACCTAGGACAGGGGAATACAATCTATTACTATCTGTTATCAGCCATGTCAGGAGAGGAGAGGCCGACTGTAGGACAGGAGAATACAATCTATTACTATCTGTTATCAGCCATGTCAGGAGAGGAGAGGCCGACTGTAGGACAGGGGAATACAATCTATTACTATCTGTTATCAGCCATGTCAGGAGAGGAGAGGCCGACTGTAGGACAGGAGAATACAATCTATTACTATCTGTTATCAGCCATGTCAGGAGAGGAGAGGCCGACTGTAGGACAGGAGAATACAATCTATTACTATCTGTTATCAGCCATGTCAGGAGAGGAGAGGCCGACTGTAGGACAGGGGAATACAATCTATTACTATCTGTTATCAGCCATGTCAGGAGAGGAGAGGCCGACTGTAGGACAGGGGAATACAATCTATTACTATCTGTTATCAGCCATGTCAGGAGAGGCCGACTGTAGGACAGGAGAATACAATCTATTACTATCTGTTATCAGCCATGTCAGGAGAGGCCGACTGTAGGACAGGAGAATACAATCTATTACTATCTGTTATCAGTCATGTCAGGAGAGGCCGACTGTAGGACAGGGGAATACAAAACACCCCGAAACTACTACACACCTAGGACAGGGGAAAACAATCTATTACTATCTGTTATCAGCCATGACAGGAGAGGAGAGGCCGACTGTAGGACAGGAGAATACAATCTATTACTATCTGTTATCAGCCATGTCAGGAGAGGAGAGGCCGACTGTAGGACAGGAGAATACAATCTATTACTATCTGTTATCAGCCATGTCAGGAGAGGAGAGGCCGACTGTAGGACAGGGGAATACAATCTATTACTATCTGTTATCAGCCATGTCAGGAGGGGAGAGGCCGACTGTAGGACAGGGGAATACAATCTATTACTATCTGTTATCAGCCATGTCAGGAGAGGAGAGGCCGACTGTAGGACAGGGGAATACAATCTATTACTATCTGTTATCAGCCATGTCAGGAGAGGCCGACTGTAGGACAGGAGAATACAATCTATTACTATCTGTTATCAGTCATGTCAGGGGAGGAGAGGCCGACTGTAGGACAGGGGAATACAATCTATTACTATCTGTTATCAGTCATGTCAGGAGAGGAGAGGCCGACTGTAGGACAGGGGAATACAATCTATTACTATCTGTTATCAGCCATGTCAGGAGAGGAGAGGCCGACTGTAGGACAGGGGAATACAATCTATTACTATCTGTTATCAGCCATGTCAGGAGAGGAGAGGCCGACTGTAGGACAGGGGAATACAATCTATTACTATCTGTTATCAGTCATGTCAGGGGAGGAGAGGCCGACTGTAGGACAGGAGAATACAATCTATTACTATCTGTTATCAGCCATGTCAGGAGAGGGGAGGCCGACTGTAGGACAGGAGAATACAATCTATTACTATCTGTTATCAGCCATGTCAGGAGAGGAGAGGCCGACTGTAGGACAGGGGAATACAATCTATTACTATCTGTTATCAGCCATGTCAGGAGAGGAGAGGCCGACTGTAGGACAGGAGAATACAATCTATTACTATCTGTTATCAGCCATGTCAGGAGAGGCCGACTGTAGGACAGGGGAATACAATCTATTACTATCTGTTATCAGCCATGTCAGGAGAGGAGAGGCCGACTGTAGGACAGGGGAATACAATCTATTACTATCTGTTATCAGCCATGTCAGGAGAGGAGAGGCCGACTGTAGGACAGGGGAATACAATCTATTACTATCTGTTATCAGCCATGTCAGGAGAGGAGAGGCCGACTGTAGGACAGGAGAATACATTCTATTACTATCTGTTATCAGCCATGTCAGGAGAGGAGAGGCCGACTGTAGGACAGGGGAATACAATCTATTACTATCTGTTATCAGTCATGTCAGGGGAGGAGAGGCCGACTGTAGGACAGGAGAATACAATCTATTACTATCTGTTATCAGCCATGTCAGGAGAGGGGAGGCCGACTGTAGGACAGGAGAATACAATCTATTACTATCTGTTATCAGCCATGTCAGGAGAGGAGAGGCCGACTGTAGGACAGGGGAATACAATCTATTACTATCTGTTATCAGCCATGTCAGGAGAGGAGAGGCCGACTGTAGGACAGGAGAATACAATCTATTACTATCTGTTATCAGCCATGTCAGGAGAGGCCGACTGTAGGACAGGGGAATACAATCTATTACTATCTGTTATCAGCCATGTCAGGAGAGGAGAGGCCGACTGTAGGACAGGGGAATACAATCTATTACTATCTGCTATCAGCCATGTCAGGAGAGGAGAGGCCGACTGTAGGACAGGGGAATACAATCTATTACTATCTGTTATCAGCCATGTCAGGAGAGGAGAGGCCGACTGTAGGACAGGAGAATACAATCTATTACTATCTGTTATCAGCCATGTCAGGAGAGGAGAGGCCGACTGTAGGACAGGGGAATACAATCTATTACTATCTGTTATCAGCCATGTCAGGAGAGGAGAGGCCGACTGTAGGACAGGAGAATACATTCTATTACTATCTGTTATCAGCCATGTCAGGAGAGGAGAGGCCGACTGTAGGACAGAGGAATACAATCTATTACTATCTGTTATCAGCCATGTCAGGAGAGGAGAGGCCGACTGTAGGACAGAGGAATACAATCTATTACTATCTGTTATCAGCCATGTCAGGAGAGGCCGACTGTAGGACAGGGGAATACATTCTATTACTATCTGTTATCAGCCATGTCAGGAGAGGAGAGGCCGACTGTATGACAGGAGAATACAATCTATTACTATCTGTTATCAGCCATGTCAGGAGGGGAGAGGCCGACTGTAGGACAGGGGAATACAATCTATTACTATCTGCTATCAGCCATGTCAGGAGAGGAGAGGCCGACTGTAGGACAGGGGAATACAATCTATTACTATCTGTTATCTGCCATGTCAGGAGGGGAGAGGCCGACTGTAGGACAGGGGAATACAATCTATTACTATCTGTTATCAGCCATGTCAGGAGGGGAGAGGCCGACTGTAGGACAGGGGAATACAATCTATTACTATCTGTTATCAGCCAGGAGAGGAGAGGCCGACTGTAGGACAGGAGAATACAATCTATTACTATCTGTTATCAGCCATGTCAGGAGGGGAGAGGCCGACTGTAGGACAGGGGAATACAATCTATTACTATCTGTTATCAGCCATGTCAGGAGAGGAGAGGCCGACTGTAGGACAGGAGAATACAATCTATTACTATCTGTTATCAGCCATGTCAGGAGAGGAGAGGCCGACTGTAGGACAGGGGAATACAATCTATTACTATCTATTATCTGCCATATCAGGAGAGGAGAGGCCGACTGTAGGACAGGGGAATACAATCTATTACTATCTGTTATCAGCCATGTCAGGAGAGGCCGACGGTAGGACAGGGGAATACAATCTATTACTATCTGTTATCAGCCATGTCAGGAGAGGAGAGGCCGACTGTAGGACAGGAGAATACAATCTATTACTATCTGTTATCAGCCATGTCAGGAGAGGCCGACTGTAGGACAGGAGAATACAATCTATTACTATCTGTTATCAGCCATGTCAGGAGAGGAGAGGCCGACTGTAGGACAGGGGAATACAATCTATTACTATCTGTTATCAGCCATGTCAGGAGAGGAGAGGCCGACTGTAGGACAGGAGAATACAATCTATTACTATCTGTTATCAGCCATGTCAGGAGAGGAGAGGCCGACTGTAGGACAGGGGAATACAATCTATTACTATCTGTTATCAGCCATGTCAGGAGAGGCCGACTGTAGGACAGGGGAATACAATCTATTACTATCTGTTATCAGCCATGTCAGGAGAGGAGAGGCCGACTGTAGGACAGGGGAATACAATCTATTACTATCTGTTATCAGCCATGTCAGGAGGGGAGAGGCCGACTGTAGGACAGGGGAATACAATCTATTACTATCTGTTATCAGCCATGTCAGGAGGGGAGAGGCCGACTGTAGGACAGGGGAATACAATCTATTACTATCTGTTATCAGCCATGTCAGGAGAGGAGAGGCCGACTGTAGGACAGGGGAATACAATCTATTACTATCTGTTATCAGCCATGTCAGGAGAGGAGAGGCCGACTGTAGGACAGGGGAATACAATCTATTACTATCTGTTATCAGCCATGTCAGGAGGGGAGAGGCCGACTGTAGGACAGGGGAATACAATATATTACTATCTGTTATCAGCCATGTCAGGAGGGGAGAGGCCGACTGTAGGACAGGGGAATACAATCTATTACTATCTGTTATCAGCCATGTCAGGAGAGGAGAGGCCGACTGTAGGACAGGGGAATACAATTTATTACTATCTGTTATCAGCCATGTCAGGAGGGGAGAGGCCGACTGTAGGACAGGGGAATACAATCTATTACTATCTGTTATCAGCCATGTCAGGAGGGGAGAGGCCGACTGTAGGACAGGGGAATACAATCTATTACTATCTGTTATCAGCCATGTCAGGAGAGGAGAGGCCGACTGTAGGACAGGGGAATACAATTTATTACTATCTGTTATCAGCCATGTCAGGAGAGGAGAGGCCGACTGTAGGACAGGGGAATACAATCTATTACTATCTGTTATCAGCCATGTCAGGAGAGGCCGACTGTAGGACAGGGGAATACAATCTATTACTATCTGTTATCAGCCATGTCAGGAGGGGAGAGGCCGACTGTAGGACAGGGGAATACAATATATTACTATCTGTTATCAGCCATGTCAGGAGGGGAGAGGCCGACTGTAGGACAGGGGAATACAATCTATTACTATCTGTTATCAGCCATGTCAGGAGAGGAGAGGCCGACTGTAGGACAGGGGAATACAATTTATTACTATCTGTTATCAGCCATGTCAGGAGGGGAGAGGCCGACTGTAGGACAGGGGAATACAATCTATTACTATCTGTTATCAGCCATGTCAGGAGGGGAGAGGCCGACTGTAGGACAGGGGAATACAATCTATTACTATCTGTTATCAGCCATGTCAGGAGAGGAGAGGCCGACTGTAGGACAGGGGAATACAATTTATTACTATCTGTTATCAGCCATGTTAGGACATTAGGGCAGGACTTCAGTTTCCTTAGTTTGGTCCTTTAAGTAAGTTCCACATTTTTTTCTACTTCTTGGCTTTTTCTTCTTTATCTTCGTGTGTTGGGATTGAGGTGAAGACTCTGAGGCCGCGTTTTTAGGGCTTTCCCTGGGCCTGGACACTATGGCTGCCTTTGCCTGTTGTGTCTGCTGTTGCTCCCCAGTATTGGGCTTTATCTTCAGTTGCAGACACGACCCTTGCAGAGGTGCAGGAGGACCAGCCATGTTTTTCGAGCCTCTCCATCCTCCTTAACCCTGTCATGGCCGCCCCCTCCCCAATACGTCATCAGCATTCAGGTTGTTGTGAGCGCTGCAGCGAGGTTTGAAGGTTCAATGACTTTCCGTCGCTTTGAAGGTCACCATTTTTTGGTGTCAAGAAAGCTTTCCTTTGAAGGCAGCAATCTGAGTTTTTGCACAGCTGCCTGCTGGGTCCTCACTCATCTTAAAGTCCCTGATGCATAATTCATGAGCGCGGCGCGGCGCTGCGGCTGCTTCTCACATTCTCAAGCGTTTCCTTTGGAGCCGCGCTTTCTATATGACACACTTCAACAAAGCCTGGCATGTTTTCTGAAGATGACTGCCTCTTATTTCCGTCACATCATTGTGTTTTTTGCTTATTTGTTTCTCATGTTTCAGATACCTTCATTTCATTCCGTCCTCCCCTCCCTCTGCGGCGGCCGCGCCATTGGCGCACCGCTGAGCCCTTAAAAAAAAATCTCTTTAAAATATTTAAAAGTCAACAAGCGCCGATGTTTAGGAACAATTTCATTTCCATTTCTAGGACTCGCCGCTTCTTTATGCCTTTTGATAGTGTATAATTTCTGTTGTATTTAATATCGGAGCTAAGTGGCGTTATTATGAGTAATAAAGGCGCGGCGGGGGCGATGAGCGCGGTTTAATGTTGATTAATGAAATTTAATATTACCTGATAAGTGCCAGGGGGAGGCGGTAAATAAAGCAATAGATATTATTCCATATTCATTAGCTTAGCCTTGGAGGTTGTATTCTGCAGCGTGGCCAGCAGGGGGCTCTGTTCCTGCACGTTGGGCTCTGGCTACAGGCGTGAAATGAATGGAGCGCTTTACAGAACACAACGCGCGTCTGGGCAGCGGCCGCACTTACAGCACGCCGGAGCCTGGCATTAACCAAGTGTAACCTGCAGCATTACCCGGAGGAGTTACTGGAGCATGCCGACCACTGCTGGGATAAGTGACGCCGATTCTCAGATTTGCACTGAATTTAGTTGTCACTTGCTTGATCGGACATTAATGTTTTCTGAAAAATTGAAATAAAAGCAGATTTTGAGCGCATGGAAGCGAATGCAAAATGTGGGTGTAATACAAACCAGAGCGGCGGAAACACTTACAGGGTTTCTCCCCTTATCTCCTATCCAATTGTCTTATCTCTGGGGGTCTGACCACTGGGACCCCTGAGAATCTGGAGAACGGGGGGGGGGGGGGGGGGGGTGTTAAAGTTCCCTGGTGCGCATGCAGACCCACTGTTCCATTCACTTCTATAGGGCCAGCCACAACTGCACCAGTCACTTGGGGTGCACAAGCTGATAGTTGGACCCCTGCAGCTTTTATTGTTGCAGATTTTGCTGCGTTTTATGAGCAAAATCCAAGACTGGATGGAGCAGAAGGGAGAAGAAGAACTTCTTAGATATTTTTCTTTCCTTTTATAGACATTCTTGGCTTTGGCAGGAAAATCTGCAACAAAAAAGGCTGCGTTTCTGCAAGTCGAGGCTTCAGCCTAAGTCTAAGGCGCCCTGTAGCGAGCTGCAGCAAAAAAAGTGCTGCTGGAAAAACTGCAGTGAAAATGTATCATGATTTTTCCAGCAGCGTTTTCCTCTGCAGATTTTCTGCTTCGATTGTACCTATAGGGAAACCTCCAGCGTTGCCGTAGATATAATTGACATGCTAGGATTTACAAAATCGCAACGGTTTTGGAAATTGTCACGGTGGGTGGTGTCAGACAGGAGCAGGCAATAGGGCGTGGCTCAGAGCCCTGACACTGTCCTCCTCTGATTGGAGCTCCCTTGGAGTCACACCCCCTTCTCCTGCCTGACACCACCCACTGCTGTTAGGGAGTCTAGTTAGTATATCAGGCACCAAAACTGACTGTACCGATTGCTCAGGAATGGCGGAGGCTAGGGGAAATATTCCATCTGTGCTGGAATCACTGGAGTTAATGGAGGTGGTGAGAGGTCCACTTTAACTTGTTCTATGCTTTGCACCCTGGACTGTTGGCCCGGACATGGGACTGTGTAACTCATGGTCACATGGTCGGGTCCATAGAAGTGAATGGTCAGTGTACAATCCAGGAAATACACAGATAGCACTGACCTCGGCCATGATCGTCTGCAACCGGCCTTGAGGGGATTTGAACATGCAGCAGTCCGCCATGTTGGGGGGGGGGGGTAGTAGATCAGACCTACAGTAGTGAGGACAACAGGAGAATATACATTAACCCCTTCCCTGCTGAACACTCATTTATAACCGGTGGCAGGAAAAAAACCCATCTGGTCGTCCATAAACCGGGAATTTGACAGAAAGTGTCACATGACCCCTCTGCACCAATCAGTGCCTGTGAACGGTGCAGCGCCTGGAAATTGCAGATCAGCAGATTTCAGCTCTCGCATTGTAATAAGAATATTGGCGTCGGCGTCACCTGCCTGAAAAGAAACGAGCGCGACGTTTCTGTGAGAGTAAAACATATTTGTTCACGGCGGGGAAGCGGAGATATAAAACAAAGCAGACACCTTGGCTGTCATCGCCCCCGCTGCTCACCTGCCGCCGCAACGCTAATCATTTCCCCGCTTTCACCTTTCTGCGCTTCCTTTTTAGAATTTCAATGAATTCTGCAGTTTGTGGTTCATGTAAAACAGCGACAAATTGTCATCACGCGGAGGGGGCACTTAGTTATCTCGCCAATGATATCCCGACTGGATGCGCAGTCAACAGATACAATGTTAAAGACGACAAATTTCCCAACAATGTATCGCTTTCATCTTTCCTTCAGAATAGAGAGGAGGATGAGAGGTGAAAATTACCCCCCTCCCCCTCCTCGAGACTCCTGCAAGGATGTCATAGAATACTGCAAGAAATACTCAGAAAATCCACAAAAAAGATGGCGGGGCATCAGAATATATGGCACCACCCCCTCTGCTCCAATTCATGGGTCAGCAATATATTGGGGGTCTTGGGGCGCATTCACACCAAAAGAAAAATCACATGAAAACTGCATGGAAATGCGCCATGTGAACACAGCCTACGTTTATCTATTGAGCCTTCATATACCGTATCCCCCCGGTGTCCCATCCAGAAGGATTTGATCCTAGACACCTAGATCCTGGACGCTGGTGCTGGGTCCAGAGCTGGAGCCATGATACAGTCTCACATCAGTGACCGCGCCGAGGGGAAGTCATAGATCCAGAATCTTCTGTCAATACCTGGAAGGTCATCACCGCTGAGCCGACATTATCTCTCACATTTATGCTGAGCGCAGAGTCAGAGTCAATGGAGTCTCCGGGGCAGCTGACGACGTCATCATAGATAGTTTGCTCTAAGGTCATTTCTTCTGTGGTCTGAGCACATCTCCTGTTTTGGCCTCCTCTGGTCTGAGGATGGTTCCTGGTATGATCTCCTCTGGTCTGTGGTAGGTTGCTTGTGTGATCTCTGGTCTGAAGCCAGTTCCTGGTGCAGTCTCCCCTTGCCTGAGGCTTGTTCCTGATGCAGTCTCCCCTGGTCTGAGGGTGGTTGCTGTTGTGGTTTCCTCTGGTGTGGGGCTGGTTCTTTACTTCGTCTAATCTGGTTTGGAGTCAGTTCCTTGTACAGTCTCCGCTGTTCTGGGGCTGGTCCCTGTTTTGGTTTCTTGTAGTCTGGAGCCAGTTCCTTGTGCAGTTTCCTCTAATCTGAGGCTGGATCCTGGTGTGATGTTCCCTGTTCTGAGGTCATTTCCTAGTGGGATCTTCTCTGGTCTGAGGATGGTTCCTGGTGTTGTCTCCTCTGGTCTGTGGTAGGTTGCTTATGTGATCTCTGGTCTGAAGCCAGTTCCTGGTGCAGTCTCCCCTTGCCTGAGGCTTGTTCCTGATGCAGTCTCCCCTGGTCTGAGGGTGGTTCTTGGTGTGGTCTCCTCTGGTGTGGGGCTGGTTCTTTGCTTCATCTAATCTGGTTTGGAGTCAGTTCCTTGTGCAGTTTCCCCTAATCTGAGGCTGGATCCTGGTGTGATGTTCCCTGTTCTGAGGTCATTTCCTAGTGGGATCTTCTCTGGTCTGAGGATGTTTCCTGGTGTTGTCTCCTCTGGTCTGTGGTAGGTTCCTGGTGCGATCCCTGGTCTGAAGCCAGTTCCTGATGCAGTCTCCCCTTGCCTGAGGCTTGTTCATGATTCAGTCTCCCCTTGCCTGAGGTTGGCTCCTGGTGTGGTCTGTTCTGATCTGAGGGTGGTTCCTGGTGTGGTCTGCTCTGGTCTGAGGTTGGTTCCTGGTGTGGTCTGCTCTGGTCTGAGGTTGGCTCCTGGTGTGGTCTGTTCTGGTCTGAGGATGGTTCCTGGTGCCATCTTCTCTGGTCTGGGGCTAGTTTGTGGTATACTATTGTCTGTTCTAAAGACAGTTCTTGCTGTGGTCTCCTCTAGTCTAAAGTTATTGGTGCTATCTAAGGCCGGTTCCTAGTGTGGTCTGAGGATAGTTCTTGGTGACATCTCCTCTGGTTTGGGGCCAGTACCTGTTCCCACCTGCCTTGGTCTGTATCCGCTGCAGTATTGTCTGGTCCATAGACAGTTCTTGCTGCGGTCTCCTCTGGTCTCAGTCTGGTTCTTGGCCTGCACTCCATAGATTGTGTTTTTCTAATCATATTTTAGACAGATCAATACAATGACTCAATTAAGTACCACAAGGAGTCAATAAGCGGCGGCTTCAAGGATGTTACGGGCTTGTTACTTAGTCCGTAAGCTTGTAAGTAAAAATCAGATCATAAATATATTCCTTGAGCTTGTGGATCTGAAAAACCTCCTCAAAGGCAAGGCCAAGCCGGCTCAGAGAGAGCAAACCTAAAGCATGCAGATTATTGAGAAGAGGCCACAGCGGCTGATACATTGTAACAAACTACCAGGACAATAGAACGAGTGGGACAAATGACCCCCAACCTGCTGGGACCCAGAGAGCCCATGTGTGACACCCAGTAATAATGTGACTCTCTTCTTAAGGTGTCGTGCAGGATCCTCATTCAGCAGAGTGGAGTGAATTACCGGCCTGGTCCTGTAGAGGGCGCTATGACTGACTATGGGACAATGTGACTGTATAATCACTGGGTGTATGTTACATGTGCAGTGATGGTGACGGCTCTGGGATATTTTCTACTGAACGTGAACTTGCACTTGGTTGTTCAGGAATTGCATTATGAGCGATTGTCTAATAGTCCATATATCAGTTCATTACAGCAGAAGAGGTTCCGCAGCAGTCATTCCCAGTGGAATAAACAGACCATGACAATTGGGTTGTCCTCCATCCATTCTGGAAATCTCCATACACTCAGTGCAAGATGGTCCCTTTCTGACTCATCATCCTCAGGTTCCTCCTCCTCATGCAAAACTCTGGTCTCCCCATCTAAGGGGTTAACTTACACAGAAGAGAGGGGTCCCATAGTAAATATCACTGGACCCCCACTAATATGCTGGGTTCAGCCACCCATGCAGAAGAATAGGTTTCCACAACCCCATATCTGCTAACAAGGCAGTTCCTCTAGGGAGGGGTCTGCACAGGTTCTCCCCACCCACTAGTAAAAGAGACTGGACCAATCAGAACTGACCTTCTTCTCTAAGGGTCCCATTGCTGTTGCACTGCTTGCCTCTATGTATCTATACTCTAAGGACCAGTGCAGGTCGTTGTTCTAGAAGCTTCTCCTGTTCTGGAGGGTTGCAGAGTGTTGGGGTCCCTTTTTTAACCCTTTGAAGCCTCGCTCTCTCCCCATTGTTACCTCTTCACTCCCATTTTCTGCCGCTGATGTATTTGTGAAATTTTCTGATGCTTTTTGGGTCCTAATATCTTGTTATCAGATAATCGGACGTAGACAAATGTGAGGAAACAGATAGAGGCTGCGCGTATGAGCGAGATCGCCGGCGCTGAATGCAGATGATCCGATAAGTGGTAGAAAATGAGCAGAGACAATAAAGCGCGGCGGATGGTGAGGGAGCGGCGGATAATATTCTGTTTGTCCTCACATTGTACAAATATTACTTTATGGTCACCTTAGTCTCACCTCTGCCTTAATGACATGCAGCCGCCACCGCCGCCGCCGTGATCAGCCGCTCAGCTCTGACTGCAGTTGTCGCCTCCATATATTACCAGTTTGTATCCTTCACATTGCAGATATGGGGGGCAGTGGACTTCATGCCTGCGAGGACGGGGAGGCCACGGCGACGCGATATTTACTTTCACGTGGCGCATTTTCTATGCAGTTTATTCTTCGTGTCCCAAATACAAAACATGAAAGAATCCGAGCCCATTAGAGAAGCCACAAAAAATGAAAGTTCTAGAAATCCCTGATCAGGGCGCGGAATGTATCACTGACGTCTGATACAAAGTATCCAAACATAGCGAATACGGATGGGAAAGAGGAGCTTGCTCTTATGTAAAGCTTCTGACAACAACCCCCGTCATCACGATCTCTGCTGGCTGTCACATTCATCTTTACAGCCAGAGACTGATAACCCGGCTGACACCGCTGCGGAGCTCGTCACAGTGTATTGGTCCTCGCACTAACTGACAGCAAGCAGTGATCTTGAAAGTACTAAGGAATGAGACAGAACTCTGCATTATACAATGATTGATGTGTATTTCTATAAGACTGGACACCGTCCCTTTAACTACTGTATCTCCCATTGACTCTTCGCCCTCTCCGCTGGCGGGCAGCTCTTCGGAATGGCGCACATCTGTGAGCGGCGGTGACTTATGGAGCTATGTGCAATCATGATGGTCTAGCCAAAAAAACAAATGGCTTTCTATTAAGGCCTCCCCTCCCTTCCCTCCAAATGTAGAAGCGTTCAGGTTGGAGCGCGAGGTGCCCCTGCCAATCTGTCTGTGTGCCGAGGGCTGAGCACTGAAGGCATTCATCTGGCGGCTGGCAGGCGCAGATCTATCACGGGTGACCTTATAGAGAATATTCCCTGCACCAGTGACACAGCTCATTGCTCAGAGCTCAGCTCTGCAGGCGCCAGTAGATGTATGAAGTGGCCGCTCCATCCCTCACTCTTCTGCTTTGTCTCCGGAGGACGCAGCATTTACATTCACCGGCCTTTCGCGCCTCTTCTTCTCTGTTGAGTGACCCAGTGTGAAATCCGAATCATTAGAAATATTGCTGCGGCTTCCACTCATTTATTAGTTATTGGTCCCGGGTAATTGGGCTGGGGCGCGGAGAGGGGAACATGTTGCGGTGGAGCCTGAGGTCACCTAATGAGGCGAGATGTAATAATACAAGATTGATTTTTACTTGTGTACAGAGAGAGATTCCAAGAAGAGCTGGAAATGCGCCGGACGCGGCGAGTCTCAGAGGAGGCACCAAGGGATCGGAAAGGAATGGAGGGGCAAGAGAGGCAAAAACCGCCAAGGCAAGGCTGAATGCACTGCACTGAGGCTCCAGGGGCCGAGGGGGGCACTGCAAAGACCTAGGCAGGTCAATGGGGTCGTATGGTCAGCATCGCAACCTTAATAAAGATTCTGCATCTTATTTCTTCTCCATTTTCAGGATCTCTGCGACTTGTCAGTGAATGGAATATTCTAGATTATATCCAGAGACTGACAACTTGTACAAACAGAAGACGCTCAACAGATGTGTCAGATGTCTAGAGAGAAGCGAATTGGGTTTGTTGCAAATTTCAGGTTTGATCGAACCCCAACTATTGGCCCACAAATCACTTATTGTGCAAAGCAGAGGTCCATGGGAGGTGCAGGAACATAACACTGATATCGCCTTCCCTGACCGCTGTCCTCGTCTGGCATCCTGGGTGACATCACGGGTCTCTTGAGTCAAAAGAACACGGGATATTGTTACACCATGTGACCAGTGAGGTCCAATCACCGGCTTCAGCAGTCCCCAGGGGACCATGATGTCACCCAAGAGGCCAGAAGAGGCCAAAAGACAACCGAAGATGAGGGAGCCCAGGAGAGGGAAGGTGAGTAAAGGGGCTTATTATTTTTTGTACCTCTTGTGGGTCTCCGATTATTATATTCTGTAGTCAGAACGGAAAAGTAAAGCTCACGAATACTTAACAGAATGATTCTCAAAGGTGCAGACATTATTGGGGCCAATGAGAGGAAGGAATCCCATGGAAACATTAAAATCAAACCTGATACCAGATCCAAAGCCTAAATCAGTTCAGAACCCAAACTATACCCTGAAATTATTTAGACCCTAGACCAGAGCCCAGAACATTACACGTACCCCAGAATGAAGGTGTAACGTCTTATAAGAATAAGCCCTCACATAGCGATGTCACAGAAAAGTAAAAAAAAGTTGTGAATTTTCAAAGGTGGAGATGGAAAATATGAGAAAAGTCATCGGGAATGAACGTACAAACTACTTTGTGTCACTGAAGGGTGATGGAGAATTCTTGGGCAGAGTCTAACGTTCTGTACGAGCAACTGAAGCTAATGGCGGTCAGTGCGGAACATCGGGTAGATACTTCCATTGTCCATCTGTGATCCATCGATTGGAACCAGATCTGAGCCATTCTCTCAAAGTGACTCACAAACACTCCAATGTATAGAGCGCCGGGCTAGTGCATAAGACCACGACTAGCCACAGTTACTCACAGTCATACCACGGAGCAGCCTCGGAGGAACGCTTCTTAAGGGTCAAGGCTCAGAAGACACAACGATTCCTTTTTTCCAAAATTCAGACCCCAGACCAGACCAAATATGAAATAAAACTCCAAATTTATTAGACCCTAAGCTTCAAAATTACATCAAACCCCTGACCCCTAAATCCATTCAGACCCCTGACTAAACCCTACAGTTAGTTAAGAGCCCATGTCAAGTCGCAAAATCAATCCCCAAAAATAAAATCAGATGAAAGACGAAACCCCATAGGAACTTTAGATCATAGACCAAACCAAAAATTAATCCAGATCCCAAACCAAAACTCTAAATCTATTAGACCTCAACCCCAAAATAAATCAGACTCCAGAGCAAACCCATAAACAAATCTAGACCAAATCCTAAAGATATTCAGACAAAAAGTTGTGCGCCTGTCACCGCCAACCAGTGTCAGGATGTGCTCGCCACCACATACTACGTCCTGAAATAGGACCAAGAGGCAAGTGATAGGTAAGAGCTTCTTGGCCCAACCTTGTTTGGGGGGTGCGGGGGGTTATCTGAGGGAGTCGCCCTCTCCTTATACCCTTAATCTGAGCCTGCACCCATGTAATGTCCCCAACCGTAATTGATTTCACTTGCTGTAGTAGCAAGAAAAACAAGGACACTGAAGGCAACGGGGGAAGTACTGTGGGCATGTTGTGGGCGATGACCAATGTAAGGACCTGAGGAGACACCACAAGACAATTCAATGTGTCTTGTACTTAACAATGCTGTGGCCATTTGGGGCTTGTAACTCGCCAATAACACAACAGGTCATTACCAGTCGATGCCACAGACACAGCCCAATGAGAGCGTAGACCTAAAGTGTATAGGAACATACCCATATGAATTGTCCTCCTAGACCTCAGACTCTGGACACTACCACTTACTGGCCACCGGTTATGTCTTTATTCTCGATATGAAATAAGTTCGGATATTTTCCAGAGATCTTTGCATTGTGGATTCTCGGTGATTAAAATGCAATACCCGAAATAAACAACCATGACAATGAGTAGACAATGAGTATCCGGAGACCCTATTACTTTATTTATGGATGCACCAGGCAGAGCTTTGGGATTGTGTGTTCAGCCCCTGGGAGAACCTAAGAGCTTTAAAATGAAGGAGCCATTAGCAATTATGTATCTGTGAGATTGTATCTGAGCCGCCATGTTCATCTATTAACTTTCTCTTAATATTTGGTTGTTGCTCTCAATTTAATTTTGGGAAGATTCTCACTGCAATGAAGAACCAAACAGCCATCTCCAGCGTTCTTCTGAGTCTATCAGACACTCCGAGGACCATCTACGTCCTCTTCACCATCTTCCTCCTCATCTACCTGATGACTGTCTTGTCCAACCTTCTTATCATCCTTCTCGTTGTTACTTGTGCTCATCTTCATACTCCCATGTATTTCTTTCTAGGAAACTTAGCCTTCTTGGACATGTCCTACTCATCGGTCACTGCCCCGAGGTTGCTCTATGACCTCTCCACCCATCACTGGTCCATCTCCTTCCCAGACTGTATAGCACAGATGTTCTTTGTGATGTTTTTCGGGACCTCTGAAGCTTTCTTGTTGTCCTCCATGTCTTATGACCGGTATGTTGCCATCTGTCGGCCTCTCTATTATTCCCAGGTCATGTCTTGGGGCAGGTGCACTCAGATGATGTCTTTGACTTGGTCTTCTGCTTTCCTTGCTCCCTTCATTTACACCTTATGTTTAAGAAGATTGACCTTCTGTGGTCCCAACTTCATCCAGAACTTCTTCTGTGATCTGCCCCATTTGCTCCAGATCTCCTGCACTGACACTTCCATCAATGTCCTAATGTTAATACTTGTTGGAGGAGCCCTCAGTGTCGTAGCCTTTGTTGCCACATTTTACCCTTATCTCAAAATTTTTAGGACAGTGCTCAAAATTCACACCAGTGATGGAAAACATAAAGCCTTCTCCACCTGTACGTCTCACCTGACTGTGGTTCTCATATTTTATGCCTCAATAACTTTCATCTACCTTGTCCCTAATACCAGTAATCTTCTCACGCTGAATCAAGTGGTCACTGTGATCTATACACTGGTCACCCCATTACTGAACCCCTTAATCTACAGCCTGAGGAACAAAGACCTGAAGGCCGCCCTGCAGAGAACCTTCCATAGACACCTGCTGATTCCAGACAATGGGACAAGACGATGCCGATGACTCCTGCTGAGGACTTGTCATAGACAAGATAAACACAATATAGATTAGGCCTAAAAAGGTTTTACCAGATCAGAAATTTGTAGAGAATGAAATGCTAAATCTGTGCAAATACAATTATTTACCATTTAGATTTTCCCCTTTTCTTCCCTGTTACAGCCCCCGATATCTCTTCTGATGACTGTGTAACACTGAGATATGTCTAGTCCTGAGCGTGACGGTGTTCTTGTTTCCTTTCTTCTTCTAATTAGTGTAAGCGTCTTTCCTTTTAGCTGATGTATCGTCCTCTTCCACTGTGTACATACATTACATTACTTATCCTGTATTATACTCCAGAGCTGCGCTCACTATTCTGCTGGTACAGTCACTGTATACATACATTACATTACTTATCCTGTATTATACTCTCCAGAGCTGCGCTCACTATTCTGCTGGTACAGTCACTGTGTACATACATTACATTACTTATCCTGTATTATACTCTCCAGAGCTGCGCTCACTATTCTGCTGGTACAGTCACTGTGTACATACATTACATTACTTATCCTGTATTATACTCCAGAGCTGCGCTCACTATTCTGCTGGTACAGTCACTGTGTACATACATTACATTACTTATCCTGTATTATACCCCAGAGCTGCGCTCACTATTCTGCTGGTGCAGTCACTGTGTACATACATTACATTACTTATCCTGTATTATACTCCAGAGCTGCGCTCACTATTCTGCTGGTACAGTCACTGTGTACCTACATTACATTACTTATCCTGTATTATACTCCAGAGCTGCGCTCACTATTCTGCTGGTGCAGTCACTGTGTACATACATTACATTACTTCTCCTGTATTATACTCCAGAGCTGCGCTCACTATTCTGCTGGTACAGTCAGTGTGTACATACATTACATTACTTATCCTGTATTATACTCCAGAGCTGCGCTCACTATTCTGCTGGTCACTGTGTACATACATTACATTACTTATCCTGTATTATACCCCAGAGCTGCGCTCACTATTCTGCTGGTGCAGTCACTGTGTGCATACATTACATTACTTATCCTGTATTATACTCCAGAGCTGCGCTCACTATTCTGCTGGTACAGTCACTGTGTACATACATTACATTACTTATCCTGTATTATACTCCAGAGCTGCGCTCACTATTCTGCTGGTACAGTCACTGTGTACATACATTACATTGCTTATCCTGTATTATACTCCAGAGCTGCGCTCACTATTCTGCTGGTGCAGTCACTGTGTACATACATTACATTACTTATCCTGTATTATACCCCAGAGCTGCGCTCACTATTCTGCTGGTGCAGTCACTGTGTACATACATTACATTACTTATCCTGTATTATACTCCAGAGCTGCGCTCACTATTCTGCTGGTGCAGTCACTGTGTACATACATTACATTACTTATCCTGTATTATACTCCAGAGCTGCGCTCACTATTCTGCTGGTGCAGTCACTGTGTACATACATTACATTACTTATCCTGTATTATACCCCAGAGCTGCGCTCACTATTCTGCTGGTGCAGTCACTGTGTACATACATTACATTACTGATCCTGTATTATACCCCAGAGCTGCGCTCACTATTCTGCTGGTGCAGTCACTGTGTACATACATTACATTACTTATCCTGTATTATACTCCAGAGCTGCGCTCACTATTCTGCTGGTACAGTCACTGTGTACATACATTACATTGCTTATCCTGTATTATACTCCAGAGCTGCGCTCACTATTCTGCTGGTGCAGTCACTGTGTACATACATTACATTACTTATCCTGTATTATACTCCAGAGCTGCGCTCACTATTCTGCTGGTGCAGTCACTGTGTACATACATTACATTACTTATCCTGTATTATACTCCAGAGCTGCGCTCACTATTCTGCTGGTGCAGTCACTGTGTACATACATTACATTACTTATCCTGTATTATACCCCAGAGCTGCGCTCACTATTCTGCTGGTGCAGTCACAGTGTACATACATTACATTACTTATCCTGTATTATACCCCAGAGCTGCGCTCACTATTCTGCTGGTGCAGTCACAGTGTACATACATTACATTACTTATCCTGTATTATACCGCAGAGCTGCGCTCACTATTCTGCTGGTGCAGTAACTGTGTACATACATTACATTACTGATCCTGTATTATACTCCAGAGCTGCGCTCACTATTCTGCTGGTGCAGTCACTGTGTACATACATTACATTACTTATCCTGTATTATACTCCAGAGCTGCGCTCACTATTCTGCTGGTGCAGTCACTGTGTACATACATTACATTAATTATCCTGTATTATACTCCAGAGCTGCGCTCACTATTCTGCTGGTACAGTCACTGTGTACATACATTACATTACTTATCCTGTATTATACTCCAGAGCTGCGCTCACTATTCTGCTGGTACAGTCACTGTGTACATACATTACATTACTTATCCTGTATTATACTCCAGAGCTGCGCTCACTATTCTGCTGGTGCAGTCACTGTGTACATACATTACATTACTGATCCTGTATTATACTCCAGAGCTGCGCTCACTATTCTGCTGGTACAGTCACTGTGTACATACATTACATTACTTATCCTGTATTATACTCCGGAGCTGCGCTCACTATTCTGCTGGTGCAGTCACTGTGTACATACATTACATTACTTATCCTGTATTATACTCCAGAGCTGCGCTCACTATTCTGCTGGTGCAGTCACAGTGTACATACATTACATTACTTATCCTGTATTATACTCCAGAGCTGCGCTCACTATTCTGCCGGTTCAGTCACTGTGTACATACATTACAGGGTCACCTTCTCTTTTTTCCTGGGCTCCTGTGCGGCGTCCGTTGCTATTTCTTGGACTTTTCATATCTGACCAGTCTGGTGAAGGACTAGAGATTGATGGATCTGACTAGACCCTAAAGTGTAACATTGATTTGTAGGAGGCAACTGTGAACCCCCAAAATCTTGAGTTTCACTAAACCTGAAATTTTTGTAAAATTTGCAGCTAGTTACAATCTGATTCTCTTCTCTATAACAGTCACTACAGAATTAGGCAAAGGCAGAGTGTGAATACAAACCAAAATCTGAGCAAGGAACAAACAGGAACGGAGGATAAAGAATAAGGAGGACTGGCTGCAGAGAGAGAATATCAGGACCAGGCGGGAACACACTGAGAGCAGAGGCTGAGACTAGCAAAGGAGTCCAAGGCAGAAGGACATATACATCCATATAGGAGTCCAAGGCAGAAGGACATATATATCCATATAGGAGTCCAAGGCAGGACATATACATCCATATAGAAGTCCAAGGCAGAAGGACATATACATCCATATAGAAATATAAGGCAGAAGGACATATACATCCATATAGGAGTCCAAGGCAGAAGGACATATACATCCATATAGGAATACAAGGCAGAAGGACATATACATCCATATAGAAATATAAGGCAGAAGGACATATACATCCATATAGGAGTCCAAGGCAGAAGGACATATACATCCATATAGGAATACAAGGAAGAAGGACATATACATCCATATAGGAATACAAGGCAGAAGGACATATACATCCATATAGGAGTCCAAGGCAGAAGGACATATACATCCATATAGGAGTCCAAGGCAGAAGGACATATACATCCATATAGGAGTCCAAGGCAGAAGGACATATACATCCATATAGGAATACAAGGCAGCAGGACATATACATCCATATAGGAATACAAGGCAGAAGGACATATACATCCATATAGGAATACAAGGCAGAAGGACATATACATACATATAGAAGTACAAGGCAGAAGGACATATACATCTATATAGGAATACAAGGCAGAAGGACATATACATCTATATAGGAATACAAGGCAGAAGGACATATACATCCATATAGGAGTCCAAGGCAGAAGGACATATACATCCATATAGGAATACAAGGCAGCAGGACATATACATCCATATAGGAATACAAGGCAGAAGGACATATACATCTATATAGGAATACAAGGCAGAAGGACATATACATACATATAGAAGTACAAGGCAGAAGGACATATACATCTATATAGGAATACAAGGCAGAAGGACATATACATCTATATAGGAATACAAGGCAGAAGGACATATACATCCATATAGGAGTCCAAGGCAGAAGGACATATACATCCATATAGGAATACAAGGCAGAAGGACATATACATACATATAGAAGTACAAGGCAGAAGGACATATACATCTATATAGGAATACAAGGCAGAAGGGCATATACATCTATATAGGAATACAAGGCAGAAGGACATATACATCCATATAGGAGTCCAAGGCAGAAGGACATATACATCCATATAGGAATACAAGGCAGAAGGACATATACATACATATAAAAGTACAAGGTAGAAGGACATATACATACATATAGGAATACAAGGCAGAAGGACATATACATCCATATAGGAGTCCAAGGCAGAAGGACATATACATCCATATAGGAGTCCAAGGCAGAAGGACATATACATCCATATAGGAGTCCAAGGCAGAAGGACATATACATCCATATAGGAGTCCAAGGCAGAAGGACATATACATCCATATAGGAGTCCAAGGCAGAAGGACATATACATCCATATAGGAGTCCAAGGCAGAAGGACATATACATCCATATAGGAATACAAGACAGAAGGACATATACATCCATATAGGAATACAAGGCAGAAGGACATATACATCCATATAGGAATACAAGGAAGAAGGACATATACATCCATATAGGAGTCCAAGGCAGAAGGACATATACATCCATATAGGAGTACACTGGAATAGAACAATATAGATGTGACCATACAGACAGGAGGACAAGATTCCAAACATGACATATAGAAATACAGACACACTAGAGCACTGTACAGACAGACAGACAACATGTGTCCAAACAGCAGGACATGATACTGAAAACTGAAGCCTAGTGAAGACAAGGACTGACTGGAGAAGACGTCTTACATACACACAAGCACAGATACTGACAAAAGGAAGTTTAGCAGGTGAGTGCAGTAACCCTGGGACATTGTGGGCATGGGAGCAGTCTGCAGTGACCTCACTATACACCACATGTTACACTACCAATGCCGGGGCCATTCTGGACTGTCCGCCCACCAGTAATGTAATGGTTGGTCACCAGTGGATGTCGCACCGCAGAACCTAAGAGAGTGTAGACCTATAGTTTATAGTAAGAGGCTCTACATTATCCTTCCCCGGGCGGAGGGCTTGGACCTTTCCGCCTCCTCGCCCCAACTCCATCTCTTATGGGGTGATGTAACCCCTGGCATGTGCTGGAGATCTGAGCGCTCCGGATCTTCACTGGTTAAAATGAAACAAGAACCTAATAAGCCTGAAAATAACAGACGACATCACCAGCTCTGAAATGACTGTCCTGGGACCTTGTTACGTTATTTCTGGATGTGCCGATCAGAGGTTGGGGCCCCTGTGGCTGCAGCTCCTGGGAAAACGTAAGAGGTTTATAATGAAGGACGCCATTAGCATCAGTAAGATCTGACGATGGAGGAACTCTCACCAGGATCTGAGTTGGGCCATTCATCTACTGGTCCATATATTGCACCTATTACACTTGAAATTTGTCTGACATTATAATTTTGGGAAGGTTTATGCAAAGATACGATGATGAAGAACCAAACAGCCATCTCCAGCGTTCTTCTCATGAGTCTATCAGACACTCCGAGGACCATCTACGTCCTCTTCACCATCTTCCTCCTCATCTACCTGATGACCGTCTCGTCCAACCTTCTTATCATCCTTCTCGTTGTTACTTGTGCTCATCTTCATACTCCCATGTATTTCTTTCTAGGAAACTTAGCCTTCTTGGACATGTCCTACTCATCGGTCACTGTCCTGAGGTTGCTCTATGACCTCACCACCCATCGCTGGTCCATGTCTCTTCCAGACTGTATAGCACAGATGTTCTTTGTGATGTATTTTGGGGGCTCTGAAGCTTTCCTGTTGTCCTCCATGTCTTATGACCGGTATGTCGCAATCTGTCGCCCCCTCTATTACTTACATGTCATGTCTTGGGGCTTGTGCACTCAGATGATGACCTTGGCTTGGTCTTCTGCTCTCATCGCCCCCATAATTTTTACTCTATGTTTGAGAAGGTTGACGTTCTGTGGTCCAAACTTCATCCAGAATTTCTTCTGTGATCTGCCCCATTTGCTCCAGATCTCCTGCACTGACACTTCCATCAATGTCCTAGTCCTAGTAACTGTAGGGAGTGTTTTTGGGGCCATAGCCTTTCTTATTACGTTTTACACATATTTTAGAATTTTTAGGGCAGTGACCAAAATTCGCACCAATGATGGAAAACATAAAGCCTTCTCCACCTGTACGTCTCACCTGACTGTGGTTCTCATATATTATGCATCAGTAACCTTCATCTACTTTGTCCCTAACACCAGTAATCTTCTGGCACTGAACAGAACGGCCACTATTATATATACACTGGTCACCCCATTACTGAACCCCTTAATCTACAGCCTGAGAAACAAAGACCTGAAGGCCGCCCTGCAGAGAACCTTCCATAGACACCTGCTGATTCCAGACAATGGGACAAGACGATGCCGATGACTCCTGCTGAGGATTTGTCATAGACTTACTGTATGGTCAGGACTCATTTTTAGATTAAAAAATAAGGTAATAAGCAAGGGTTAATAAGGAAGTAACATCATATGGAAATAAATTATAATCATTCTCTAATAGATTTTTGATTATATTTGTGTATACCCCAGAGCTGCGCTCACTATTCTGCTGGTGCAGTCACTGTGTACATACATTACATTACTTATCCTGTATTATACCCCAGAGCTGCGCTCACTATTCTGCTGGTGCAGTCACTGTGTACATACATTGCATTACTTATCCTGTATTATACCTCAGAGCTGCGCTCACTATTCTGCTGGTACAGTCACTGTGTACATACATTACATTACTTATCCTGTATTATACTCCAGAGCTGCGCTCACTATTCTGCTGGTGCAGTCACTGTGTACATACATTACATTACTTATCCTGTATTATACTCCAGAGCTGCGCTCACTATTCTGCTGGTGCAGTCACTGTGTACATACATTACATTACTTATCCTGTATTATACTCCAGAGCTGCGCTCACTATTCTGCTGGTGCAGTCACTGTGTACATACATTACATTACTTATCCTGTATTATACTCCAGAGCTGCGCTCACTATTCTGCTGGTGCAGTCACTGTGTACATACATTACATTACTTATCCTGTATTATACTCCAGAGCTGCGCTCGCTATTCTGCTGGTACAGTCACTGTGTATATACATTACATTACTTATCCTGTATTATACTCCAGAGCTGCGCTCGCTATTCTGCTGGTACAGTCACTGTGTACATACATTACATTACTTATCCTGTATTATACTCCAGAGCTGCGCTCACTATTCTGCTGGTGCAGTCACTGTGTACATACATTACATTACTTATCCTGTATTATACTCCAGAGCTGCGCTCACTATTCTGCTGGTACAGTCACTGTGTACATACATTACATTGCTTATCCTGTATTATACTCCAGAGCTGCGCTCACTATTCTGCTGGTGCAGTCACTGTGTATATACATTATATTACTTATCCTGTATTATACCCCAGAGCTGCGCTCACTATTCTGCTGGTACAGTCACTGTGTACATACATTACATTGCTTATCCTGTATTATACTCCAGAGCTGCGCTCACTATTCTGCTGGTGCAGTCACTGTGTATATACATTATATTACTTATCCTGTATTATACCCCAGAGCTGCGCTCACTATTCTACTGGTGCAGTCACTGTGTACATACATTACATTACTTATCCTGTATTATACTGCAGAGCTGCGCTCACTATTCTGCTGGTGCAGTCACTGTGTACATACATTACATTACTTATCCTGTATTATACTCCAGAGCTGCGCTCACTATTCTGCTGGTGCAGTCACTGTGTACATACATTACATTACTTATCCTGTATTATACTCCAGAGCTGCGCTCACTATTCTGTTGGTGCAGTCACTGTGTACATACATTACATTACTTATCCTGTATTATACTCCAGAGCTGCGCTCACTATTCTGCTGGTACAGTCACTGTGTACATACATTACATTACTTATCCTGTATTATACTCCAGAGCTGCGCTCACTATTCTGCTGGTAGTCACTGTGTACATACATTACATTACTTATCCTGTATTATACCCCAGAGCTGCGCTCACTATTCTGCTGGTAGTCACTGTGCACATACATTACATTACTTATCCTGTATTATACTCCAGAGCTGCGCTCACTATTCTGCTGGTACAGTCACTGTGTACATACATTACATTACTTATCCTGTATTATACTCCAGAGCTGCGCTCACTATTCTGCTGGTACAGTCACTGTGTACATACATTACATTACTTATCCTGTATTATACTCCAGAGCTGCGCTCACTATTCTGCTGGTACAGTCACTGTGTACATACATTACATTACATTACTTATCCTGTATTATACCCCAGAGCTGCACTCACTATTCTGCTGGTGCAGTCACTGTGTACATACATTACATTACATTACTTATCCTGTATTATACTCCAGAGCTGCGCTCACTATTCTGCTGGTGTAGTCACTGTGTACATACATTACATTACTTATCCTGTATTATACCCCAGAGCTGCGCTCACTATTCTGCTGGTGCAGTCACTGTGTACATACATTACATTACTTATCCTGTATTATACTCCAGAGCTGCGCTCACTATTCTGCTGGTACAGTTACTGTGTACATACATTACATTACTTATCCTGTATTATACTCCAGAGCTGCGCTCACTATTCTGCTGGTACAGTCACTGTGTACATACATTACATGACTTCTCCTGTATTATACTCCAGAGCTGCGCTCACTATTCTGCTGGTGCAGTCACTGTGTACATACATCACATTACTTATCCTGTATTATACTCCAGAGCTGCACTCACTATTCTGCTGGTGCAGTCACTGTGTACATACATTACATTACTTATCCTGTATTATACTCCAGAGCTGCGCTCACTATTCTGCTGGTACAGTCACTGTGTACATACATTACATTACTTATCCTGTATTATACTCCAGAGCTGCGCTCACTATTCTGCTGGTGCAGTCACTGTGTACATACATTACATTACTTATCCTGTATTATACTCCAGAGCTGCGCTCACTATTCTGCTGGTAGTCACTGTGTACATACATTACATTACTCAGTATAAATTACTATTATCAGGTGACTTTCTCTATCAGGTAATGGTGACCTCTCTTTCTCGTTCCGGTGTCTGTAGATTTGTTGCATTTCTGGGACTTAACTTCCATCTTCATTGTGAAATTTTGTGTCGGTTTCTTGGCCTTATCTTACTCGTTTCTGTCCTCTGTCCTGCAGCAGGAGCCTCTCCCCTGTTCTTTCCAGTGTACTGATTGTCATTCCCTTGTCTATGCTTTGCCCTTCCCTTCTATGATGTCTCTGGATCCTACAGCCTCGGCTCCTCTGGGAATAGCATATATACTTTATTGCCAGAATGGAAGCGATGCTTAGCGCCCCCCCCCCCTCTCCCCCCCCAAAGCCCCTGATGAAGATCTTTCCCCCCCCATAATGGGCGATCACCCTGACAGCAGTCTAAAGATCAGTGTCTCGTTATGTAAAATACTTTGTTTTTGCTACATGGAGCTTTAGCCTAAGGTTGGACATTGACTTGCAGTTCTGCCGCTCTCCCACAGGTGGCGCCGCATACATTGTTTTCTTTATGTTTTTTTGGATCACTAATTTGCATGAAGATGCAGAAATCACTGCAGATGGAGGAGGAGAAGGGAATCGTCTCTTATCTGGAGCATTTACTTCTAGATTTAGAGTCCCTTAAATTGAGACCCCAGACCAGATCTGTAAATGGTTTCAGGCACCAGATCCTTCGGAGGAGACCCCAGACCAAACCCTGAGTTACCTCAGATCATTGACCAGACCCAGGACCATAACCACTAAATAAAATGATTCATTCAGACCCCGATAAAACCCCCAAAGTTATTTCAGACCCCAAACCTGACCTCAAATTAATACAGACCCCAGACTCGACCTCGAAATGGATTCAGTCTGAAGACAAGATACCGAAATATCTCCGAGTACAGATCCAAGAACTCACCCAAGTCCCAGAATACACCTAATAAATGAGAACCCCAAACCCCGGGACTTATGAGACCTTACAACAGACCCCATTAGCTAGTTCCCAAATAACCAGACCCCAGACCAGACTGAACGAGGGCAGGTCAGATCCCAAAATCATTCAGAGACAAGACCCGGATCCTGAAAACAACTGGACCCCAAACCAGCCCCGAAATTGCAGCAGAGATTACTACAAACCCCTTTGATTAAATCAGACCCAAAAGGGGACCCCAAAATTAGAAAAGAAGACCCCAAAATTCATCAGTAAATAGAGCAGATGCCAAAAGTAAATCAGATGCAGACGTATATATTGTGCCTGTAGATCAGCTCTAGAGTCCTTTGTTATCAGGGAGCCCTTCCATCCCCCCCATTAAAGGTCACCATGTCTGATCCCTCCCCGCTCTCCTACACTATATATACAGTGTTGGCCAAAAGTATTGGCGCCCCTGCAATTCTGTCAGATAATCCTCGTGTTCTTCCAGATAATGATTGCAGTCACAAATTCTTTGGTATTTTCTTCATTTAATTTGTCTTCAATGGAAAACCACAAAAAGAATTGTCAAAAAGCCAAATTGGATCTAATTCCACAGCAAACATAAAAAGGGGGTGGACAAAAGTATTGGCACTGTTTGAGAAATCATGTGATGCTTCTGTAATTTGTGTAATTAACAGCACCTGTTACTTACCTGAGGCACCTAACAGGTGGTGGCAATAACTAAATCACACTTGCAGCCAGTTGAAATGGATTAAAGTTGACTCCACCTCTGTCCTGTGTCCTTGTGTGACCACATTGAGCATGGAGGAAAGAAAGAAGACCAAAGAACTGTCTGAGGACTTGAGAAGCAAAATTGTGAGGAAGCCTGAGCAATCTCAAGGCTACAAGTCCATCTCCAAAGCCCTGAATGTTCCTGTGTCTACCGTGCGCAGTGTCATCAAGAAGTGTAAAGCCCATGGCCCTGTGGCTAACCTCCCGAGATGTGGACGCAAAAGAAACATTGACCAGAGATTTCACCACAAGATTGTGCAGATGGCGGATAAAGAACCTCGACCAACATCCAAACAAGTCCAAGCTGCCCTGCAGTCCGAGGGTACAACAGTGTCACCCCGTACTATCCAGCGTCAGCGTCTGAATGAGAAGGGACTGTATGGTAGGAGACCCAGGAAGACCCCACTTCTTACCCACAGACAGAAGCCAGGCTGGAGTTTGCCAAAACTTACCTGAGAAAGCCAAAACCGTTCTGGAAGAATGTTCTCTGGTCAGAGGAGACAAAAGTAGGAAAAGGCCTCAACATAGAGATTACAGGAAAAAAGAGAAGAAGACGCCCCCTACAGTCAGACATGGTGGAGGTCCCTGATGGTTTGGGGTTGCTTTGCTGCCTCTGGCACTGGACTGCTTGACCGTGTGCATGGCATTATGAAGTCTGAAGACGACCAACACATTGTGCAGCATCATGTAGGGCCCAGTGTGAGAAAGCGGGGTCTCCCTCAGAGGTCAGGGCTCTTCCAGCAGGACAAGGACCCAGGGGGCGATACTTATACTGTATATACCCTGTGTCACTTATATACTATATAAGAGTCTGTGCTGTGTAATCATTATCTGGGGGACAGCGAGGATTATCTGACAGGACTGCAGGGGGCGATACTTATACTGTATATACCCTGTGTCACTTATATACTATATAAGAGTCTGTGCTGTGTAATCATTATCTGGGGGACAGCGAGGATTATCGAGGACAGGACTGCAGGGGGCGATACTTTTGGCCAGCACTGTATATATACTATACCATATATACTATACCCATCAGTCTGGTGACATCTGCTGTACATGTCCTGCTATGTGGCCGCCCCTTCTTGGTATCGTCCTTCAGCAAGGGTCCCATATTCGGGTCCAGGGCCACACATAGAATGACATTTGGTTGCTGTGTCCTGCTGTGGGGTCATTGTGATGTGCAAGAGGGAAGGATCATGGACACGACTGCTTTGACTACCACCGATTGCCGGACTGAGGGTCCAATGTGAGGAGTTGAATGCAGGGATACGTTCTCACCATATGCACCATATCAAGCAGTGCCTGTGGCCCCTGGAGTTAGACCTGTCTCCTCTGCTGGGTGTAAGATATATATATACAGTATACAGAGTGGGCCATCACTATGGCAGTGTCGATACCTCTGTAATATTCATGCACCGCGTCCATTAGCAGAGCAATAACCTGGGATTCCCGTAAGCGGCCTCAGTAATGTCCTGGAAGGAGTTCAGGCCGGACAATGAGCGAGCGGTCACTGCCATTCCCTGGCTATAATGTGAGACTATACTAGACAGGGGCAGCAGGGGGCGCTGCAGGACAGACATCACATTTATCCTCATTCACATTAGGCTTTTCCTATATGTCAGAGCTTAGAATTGCTGAGACTTTTGTATCCACAGACCTCTGGGCCCGCTGAGCTTACAATCTAATCCTCCACTTTGGATATTGTCCCGTTCCTAATGATCGTCCGTGTGCTGCAGAGATCACGTCACTCATCTCAGACTCGGATGAATCGAAGAATTTTGGGGTTGGCCCCAAATGAATCGCTATTTAGCTCTGGTGTTCGGTAAAATACATTCCATGACGTTGCGGCCCCCCATGATTGGATGTGAGCGGTGATTTGGGGGCGCCCACGTGACAGAGGAGCGGACGCTGCGGTGACGCCCCAGAGATGAGTGATTTATTCTGTTCCCCAATCTCCCCAGAGCCCCTGATTATTGCACTCGGGGGTCCGAAGAGACTCCAAAATATAATAAACAAAACTTCATGAATACTCTAACAAATCCCCGCGGTCGCCATCATGTACGATAGACGCAGCTCTTATTTATTAACCCCTATGAGACGTGTTATTTACATTCCGGCACAGTGCAGTGTCACATGACCTCGGCCCCCGCGGCCCCCCCAGCCCCCGAGGCGGTCGCCATATCATAAGCTCCAGTTTTTCTTTAAATGTCAAGTTTCTTACTAATTTCCTCCAGACAATGAAAAAACGGAGCCCGTCCCTCGCCGCTCCCCTCCCCCGCTCTTCTGCGGTAATCGGAGCTTTGCTTTAAGTGTCTGACAATTAACACGTCGCCGAGAGTGTAAACACACATTATGCTAAACCGCCGCCGACCACTTCAGCCGTCTTAATACGCTCGACCAAAAACACGGCAATTTTCACCTGTTTATACAATGAAGCGGCGTCTGATCGCTGCCGGATAAATTATGGAGATTTCTCGGATGTTTCTTCCGTCTTGAGACAATGATGAAAATATCCGATAAAGAAGGAAAGAAATCCTGATAGGAAATGCAGGAGGGAAGGGGTTAATGTCAGGAGATTGTTACGTTGGGACATTTGTCATCATTGTGAACATTGTAACAAAGCCTCAGCTGTCAGGTCTGTACAGGTCTCTAGTCACTGCCAGGTCTGTACAGGTCTCTAGTCACTGCCGGGTCTGTGCAGGTCTCTAGTCACTGCCGGGTCTGTCCAGGTCTCTAGTCACTGCCGGGTCTGTACAGGTCTGTAGTCACTGCCGGGTCTGTGCAGGTCTCTAGTCACTGCCGTGTCTGTGCAGGTCTCTAGTCACTGCCGGGTCTGTCCAGGTCTCTAGTCACTGCCGGGTCTGTACAGGTCTGTAGTCACTGCCGGGTCTGTGCAGGTCTCTAGTCACTGCCGGGTCTGTGCAGGTCTCTAGTCACTGCCGGGTCTGTGCAGGTCTGTAGTCACTGCCGGGTCTGTCCAGGTCTCTAGTCACTGCCGGGTCTGTACAGGTCTGTAGTCACTGCCGGGTCTGTGCAGGTCTCTAGTCACTGCCGTGTCTGTGCAGGTCTCTAGTCACTGCCGGGTCTGTCCAGGTCTCTAGTCACTGCCGGGTCTGTACAGGTCTGTAGTCACTGCCGGGTCTGTGCAGGTCTCTAGTCACTGCCGGGTCTGTGCAGGTCTCTAGTCACTGCCGGGTCTGTGCAGGTCTGTAGTCACTGCCGGGTCTGTGCAGGTCTCTAGTCACTGCCGGGTCTGTCCAGGTCTCTAGTCACTGCCGGGTCTGTACAGGTCTCTAGTCACTGCCGGGTCTGTGCAGGTCTCTAGTCACTGCCGGGTCTGTGCAGGTCTCTAGTCACTGCCGGGTCTGTGCAGGTCTCTAGTCACTGCCGGGTCTGTCCAGGTCTCTAGTCACTGCCGGGTCTGTGCAGGTCTCTAGTCACTGCCGGGTCTGTCCAGGTCTCTAGTCACTGCCGGGTCTGTGCAGGTCTCTAGTCACTGCCGGGTCTGTCCAGGTCTCTAGTCACTGCTGGGTCTGTACAGGTCTCTAGTCACTGCCGGGTCTGTACAGGTCTGTAGTCACTGCCGGGTCTGTGCAGGTCTCTAGTCACTGCCGGGTCTGTCCAGGTCTCTAGTCACTGCCGGGTCTGTACAGGTCTGTAGTCACTGCCGGGTCTGTCCAGGTCTCTAGTCACTGCCGGGTCTGTCCAGGTCTCTAGTCACTGCCGGGTCTGTCCAGGTCTGAGGCATGCTGGGAGTTGTAGTTCCCAGCACTTTGTATGGGGAGGTAGAACTGACTGGGCCCGTACGGCTGTGTGCACACGGTGCAGTTTTGTTGTGGTTTTAGGTGCAGTTTTATAATTTTTCAGCAGCCACTTTTTTCCGTTGCAGTTTTGCTTGCAGTGTGAACGCGCCCATAGCCCTGGTATCCTAATACGAGACAAATGAGATGTGGCTGTGACACGCAGGGGGCGGGGCTTGGCGTCTCCTCCAGCTCATTGAGCGATCAATTATCTATGTAACAACATGGAAAACAAAGGAGCGCGAGCAGAGGAATCGCCTCACTTATCTGGCTGAGAGCCGCCGCACGCCACCGCTAATTTGACGATTCATTATAAAATGTTTTCCCATTAATGTTCACACTCATGTAGAAGAATCACAGAGAGACAAATGAAACCTCCGCCGCAGCCGCCGCCGCCGCCGTACCGCCGCTCGTGTAATTGTGTATCTGCTGCGAGGAAAACAAGAGGCGTCTCCCTGATTAAGAGCGCAAAAGTAACCGCTTATTATTCGCAAAGACAAAAATTCCCTTCGATCGTGCCGTATAATTTCACTTAATAAAATGTTTCAGTCAAACGGCGCCGCTCATTATCTGTGCTCTGTGATGTGTTCAGAGACGGCAGCCGGGACGCCAGCGCCAGCGCAACCAAGACGGGAACAATGTGCTTAGGAAATAAGACAAGATCCATCTCGTGAAATGTGCGAAACCTTGTAACAGCTTCATCATATCATGTGGTTGCAACAATGTTATGACTGTGCGGAACGCATGTATCAGATATAAAGTGAATGTCCGCCATATTGGTATCAAAATATAGTCAGCCCCCTCCATGTCTGTATAATGCTCAGATACAGAACCCCAAATCCTCTGCACAGAGTTATAGGATAACATACAGATTATACAGTCACCACTAGAGGGAGCTCACTACATACAGATTATACAGTCACCACTAGAGGGAGCTCACTACATACAGATTATACAGTCACCACTAGGAGGAGCTCACTACATACAGATTATACAGTCACCACTAGGGGGAGCTCACTACATACAGATTATACAGTCACCACTAGGAGGAGCTCACTACATACAGATTATACAGTCACCACTAGGGGGCGCTCAGTACATACAGATTATACAGTCACCAATAGGAGGAGCTCACTACATACAGATTATACAGTCACCACTAGGGGGAGCTCACTACATACAGATTATACAGTCACCACTAGGGGGCGCTCAGTACATACAGATTATACAGTCACCAATAGGAGGAGCTCACTACATACAGATTATACAGTCACCACTAGAGGGAGCTCACTACATACAGATTATACAGTCACCACTACGGGGCGCTCAGTACATACAGATTATACAGTCACCACTAGGAGGAGCTCACTACATACAGATTATACAGTCACCACTAGGGGGCGCTCAGTACATACAGATTATACAGTCACCACTAGAGGGAGCTCACTACATACAGATTATACAGTCACCACTAGAGAGAGCTCACTACATACAGATTATACAGTCACCACTAGGGGGAGCTCACTACATACAGATTATACAGTCACCACTAGAGGGAGCTCACTACATACAGATTATACAGTCACCACTAGGAGGAGCTCACTACATACAGATTATACAGTCACCACTAGGGGGAGCTCACTACATACAGATTATACAGTCACCACTAGGAGGAGCTCACTACATACAGATTATACAGCCACCACTAGGGGGAGCTCACTACATACAGATTATACAGTCACCACTAGAGGGAGCTCACTACATACAGATTATACAGTCACCACTAGAGGGAGCTCACATACGTACAGATTATACAGTCACCACTAGGGGGCGCTCAGTACATACAGATTATACAGTCACCACTAGGAGGAGCTCACTACATACAGATTATACAGTCACCACTAGGAGGAGCTCACTACATACAGATTATACAGTCACCACTAGGAGGAGCTCACTACATACCGATTATACAGTCACCACTAGGGGGAGCTCACTACATACAGATTATACAGTCATCACTAGGAGGAGCTCACTACATACAGATTATACAGCCACCACTAGGAGGAGCTCACTACATACAGATTATACAGCCACCACTAGGGGGAGCTCACTACATACAGATTATACAGTCACCACTAGGAGGAGCTCACTACATACAGATTATACAGTCACCACTAGGGGGAGTTCACTACATACAGATTATATAGTCACCACTAGGGGGCGCTCACTACATACAGATTATACAGTCACCACTAGGAGGAGCTCACTACATACAGATTATACAGTCACCACAAGGGGGAGCTCACTACATACAGATTATACAGTCACCACTAGGAGGAGCTCACTACATACAGATTATACAGTCACCACTAGGGGGAGCTCACTACATACAGATTATACAGCCACCACTAGGGGGAGCTCACTACATACAGATTATATAGTCACCACTAGGGGGCGCTCACTACATACAGATTATACAATCACCACTAGGAGGAGCTCACTACATACAGATTATACAGTCACCACTAGGGGGCGTTCACTACATACAGATTATATAGTCACCACTAGGGGGAGCTCACTACATACAGATTATACAGTCACCACTAGGAGGAGCTCACTACATACAGATTATACAGTCACCACTAGGAGGAGCTCACTACATACAGATTATACAGTCACCACTAGGGGGAGCTCACTACATACAGATTATACAGTCACCACTAGGAGGAGCTCACTACATACAGATTATACAGTCACCACTAGGAGGAGCTCACTACATACAGATTATACAGTCACCACTAGGAGGAGCTCACTACATACAGATTATACAGTCACCACTAGAGGGAGCTCACTACATACAGATTATACAGTCACCACTAGGGGGAGCTCACTACATACAGATTATACAGTCACCAGTAGGAGGAGCTCACTACATACAGATTATACAGTCACCACTAGGAGGAGCTCACTACATACAGATTATACAGTCACCACTAGGGGGAGCTCACAACATACAGATTATACAGTCACCACTAGGGGGAGCTCACTACATACAGATTATACAGTCACCACTAGGGGGAGCTCACTACATACAGATTATACTGTCACCACTAGGAGGAGCTCACTACATACAGATTATACAGTCACCACTAGGGGGAGCTCACTACATACAGATTATACAGTCACCACTAGGAGGAGCTCACTACATACAGATTATACAGTCACCACTAGGAGGAGCTCACTACATACAGATTATACAGTCACCACTAGGGGGAGCTCACTACATACAGATTATACAGTCACCACTAGGGGGAGCTCACTACATACAGATTATACAGTCACCACTAGGGGGTACTGATGGACCTCTGGCACACCAGCTCAATACTGCAGTGAGTTGTTCCAGAAGGAAATGCCGGATGGAATTTTTACCACTAATAAATGGCTATTTTGGGTGGCGTTGCGGCCGGTATCTGCGAGGTCCTTTCATCTCCCGGCTCAGAGATGATCAATAATCAGTTTCCTCACTAAGTCCAGAATTACGAAAATCTCCTCAAAGCTTTGCCCGAGATCTGACACCGTAAACCTGGAGATACAAGCACGGCGGAGATCAAACCAATAGGATCAGTGTAAGCGTCAGGCAGAACGGCAGGGAGCGGTGCCAGGTGCGGCGGCTGCTTCGCTCTATCTGCCCCATGAAATATGAGCGCCCAGGGTGCAGCGTGTGCCGAGGATCCATCACCAGGCGCCGCTGCCCGGATGATCTATGGACGTCATCACTTATCTGGGCTGGCAGAGTCTTCAGCCTGTACCTGCAGAGCCCCACATGTATTCCTCATCACAGAAAGGTCACCGCGAAGGGCAACGTCCGGCCGGCGATTACACCGATGAAATATGGGAAGCAGAGCAGGAGGAAGAGACGCGAGGAGGGGCTGTGAGGTCATCGTGACCTTCATCTGTAATGAGAGGACTGGGATAGTCCTCTAATCCCACAACCAGTTGCTCAGATAACTCACTGTCTGGCCATGACGGGGTTAAGCAGAATCATTAACATCTCAGATTAATTATATTGATGAAGTAATAACCAGAGCAGGGATTTATATGGAAATCTATGAAAGTCGCAGCCGCGGCCGGCACCGGAGGGATCAGCCCGGCCATTACACGGAATAGGTCACCACTGTGTCCACGTCAGTCACAGACTCAGGGCTGACCAAGTGCCCAGAGACAGAAGGGTGTGTATACGGAGGTGTGTATAGGGTCTAAGGATATTTATAGGGTCTGACCTGGTATAGGGGTCTAGTCCGGGGTCTGAAATTAATATAAGGGGTCAATATTATTCTATGGGGTCTGAATATCTTTAGGGGTTTGGCCTGAGGCTTGATCTTAAGGAATCTACTTTGGGGTCTGCTATTAGTAATATAGGAGGTCTGAATAGATGGACATCTGGTCTGAGGTCTGATATTATAGGGGGTCTCTGAGGTCAAAAATGAACTTAGGAATCTGCTTTGGGGTCTGATGTAGCTATAAGAGCGCCATCTGTGGTGGGCACAGGAGAATATCATAGACCATAGAAGAACATGGAGGACACTGTAGAACACGATGGACACATTAGAAGGTGGAGGAACATGGAGGAACATAGTGCGACATGGAGGAACATAGTGGGACATGGAGGATCATAGTGGGACATGGAGGAACATAGTGGGACATGGAGGAACATAGTGGGACATGGAGGAACATGGTGGGACATGGAGGATCATAGTGGGACATGGAGGATCATAGTGGGACATGGAGGAACATAGTGGGACATGGAGGAACATAGTGGGACATGGAGGAACATGGTGGGACATGGAGGATCATAGTGGGACATGGAGGATCATAGTGGGACATGGAGGAACATGGTGGGACATGGAGGAACATAGTGGGACATGGAGGAACATAGTGGGACATGGAGGATCATAGTGGGACATGGAGGAACATAGTGGGACATGGAGGAACATAGTGGGACATGGAGGAACATGGTGGGACATGGAGGATCATAGTGGGACATGGAGGATCATAGTGGGACATGGAGGAACATAGTGGGACATGGAGGAACATAGTGGGACATGGAGGAACATGGTGGGACATGGAGGATCATAGTGGGACATGGAGGATCATAGTGGGACATGGAGGAACATGGTGGGACATGGAGGATCATAGTGGGACATGGAGGAACATAGTGGGACATGGAGGAACATAGTGGGACATGGAGGATCATAGTGGGACATGGAGGAACATAGTGGGACATGGAGGAACATGGTGGGACATGGAGGAACATGGTGGGACATGGAGGATCATAGTGGGACATGGAGGATCATAGTGGGACATGGAGGAACATAGTGGGACATGGAGGAACATGGTGGGACATGGAGGATCATAGTGGGACATGGAGGATCATAGTGGGACATGGAGGAACATAGTGGGACATGGAGGAACATGGTGGGACATGGAGGATCATAGTGGGACATGGAGGATCATAATGGGACATGGAGGATCATTGTGGGACATGGAGGAACATAGTGGGACATGGAGGAACATGGTGGGACATGGAGGATCATAGTGGGACATGGAGGAATATAGTGGGACATGGAGGAACATGGTGGGACATGGAGGATCATAGTGGGACATGGAGGATCATAATGGGACATGGAGGATCATAGTGGGACATGGAGGAACATAGTGGGACATGGAGGAACATGGTGGGACATGGAGGATCATAGTGGGACATGGAGGATCATAGCGGGACATGGAGGATCATAGTGGGACATGGAGGAACATAGTGGGACATGGAGGAACATAGTGGGACATGGAGGATCATGGCTCAATATGGCAGGACCTGGCGGGAGGTGACCCGTCCTCTGCAGTGATAATCCGGACATCCAGCCGAGGAACTTTCCCTCTATCTGTAATTGGGCAGAAACTTCCCGCTGTGGCGATTTCTGCTGTTTGCATAAAATGTAAAATCCATCGGCGTGATTAATAGTCCGTCATGCCGCGGCTTCCTGCCTGGTGACTGCCCCCCCGCCGCGCTGGTTTTTTCTGGTATTAATAAAATATAAGCAGTGATGTTATATCACAAACGCCTCGACTTGCCGCAATGTTCAGCTTTTTTTTTTTCTTTATTTTTGTAAACTACAAAATAATTTCTACTTTATGTCCAAAGACGGGAGAGACAGGAAGTAGAAACCAACCCCTCCCCCACCAAATGTCCAAGAGTCCTGCTGTTGTCAATGAGAATATTCTGGCCTAATATTCTGCACAGCTGAAGGTTTGTTACAGGCCTCTACAGCAAACTGGACATCAGACTGATACATTGTAACAAAGGATGGTAGGGGTAGAGGAGTTGAACAGTAGAGGTAGAGGAGGAAGACAGTAAGGGTAGAGGAGGAAGACAGTAGAGGTAGAGGAGGAAGACAGTACGGGTAACGGAGGAAGACTGTAGAGGTAGAGGAGGAAGACAGTAGGGATAGAAGAGGAGGAAGACTGTAGAGGTAGAGGAGGAAGACAGTAGGGGTAGAGGAGAAAGACTGTAGAGGTAGAGGAGGAAGACAGTAGGGGTAGAGAGGGAGACAGTAGGGGTAGAAGAGGAGGAAGACAGTAGAGGTAGAGGAGGAAGACGGTAGAGGTAGAGGAGAAAGACAGTTGGGGTAGAAGAGGAAGACAGTAGGGGTAGAGGAGGAAGACAGTAGGGGTAGAGGAGGAAGACAGTAGGGGTAGAGGAGTTGAACATTAGAGGTAGAGGAGGAAGACAGTAGAGGTAGAGGAAGACAGTAGGGATAGAAGAGGAGGAAGACAGTTGAGGTAGAGGAGAAAGACAAAGACAGTAGGGGTAGCAGAGGAAGACAGTAGGGGTAGAAGAGGAAGACAGTAGGGGTAGAAGAGGAAGACAGTAGGGGTAGAAGAGGAAGACAGTAGGGGTAGAGGAGAAAGACAGTACAGTTAGAGGAGGAAGACAGTATGGGTAACAGAGGAAGACTGTTAAGGTAGAGGAGGAAGACAGTAGAGGTAGAAGAGGAAGACAGTAGGGGTAGAGGAGAAAGACAGTAGAGGTAGAAAAGGAAGATGGTAGGGGTAAGTGTGGAGGAGGAGGACAGCAGTGGTAGAGGAGGAAGACAGTATGGGTAGAGGAGAAAGACAGTAGAGGAGAAAGACAGTAGGGATAGAAGAGGAAGACAGTAGAGGTAGAGGACGAGGACGGTAGGGGTAAGTGTGGAGGAAGAGGACAGCAGTGGTAGAGGAGGAGGACGACAGTGGTAGAGGAGGAGGACAGCAGTGGTAGAGGAGGAGGACTACAGCAGTGGATCAGCTCTCTACTCTATTGTACTGACCTCTAACTAAGTCCTGAGCTGAAATAGAGTTGAGAGCAGTAGAGGTCACCAGGGACAACGCCTGAAATAAGGGACCGTCCCTCTGGACCTGGCGCAGATGAGAGGTGTTATATCCTGTCTACACAATCCTCTGTGAGCTACTATAACAAGCCAGGACTCTAGACTGATCTATTGTGTACATGGCTGTGCTTATGTCACAGTGGGCGGAGCCTCATCTCAGTCACCTGTAATTATCCTGTTTATCGCTCCATTACATAATCAGTATCTTTGAGGTTTTCTGTGCGGAGGAGTTGCCGCTTCCGTGTGATGTTTCTCTTTTCGCCTTATTTCCTGGAGCGGTGGGAGTCTGATCGGCGTCTGCCTTATTGGTGTTTCTTTCATCTCCCGCCATGACGCGGCGGCGGATCTTTTAATAAATCGTAGCGTTTGATTGCACACTGATCCGTCTGCTTTGAACAACTGTAACTTTGTGGCGAGCATCAATATTGTTTGAAAGCTTCTTGTCACGGTGAGGAATGACACGATGACAAATCCTCCTCGGGGACGCAAACCGCTGGCACGGCGAAGATCTACCCCACAAAATATTGATTCGGGTGCCATTAAGAGAAGGAAAGTTTGTGTGGAGGGGCCGAGGGGATAAACTAGTTTGTCTTCTATAATTTATTGGGCAGGACGGGGGCTGCAGAGTCGCCGCGTGTGATGTGCGCCAGGCAAGTCTTCCATCATCAAGGAAATATCTGCACTTTGATGTCTGCTTCTTACAAGCAGGTGAAATGTCCGCACTCCGATATCTGGAAGTGGTAATGAGGTGAGGAGTCTGCACATCAGGAGGAGGCGCGAGGAGTCTGCGCCTCGCCAGGTTATGTGAGGTCTGCACGTATAGACCAAGAATGGAGAGTAAACCTTCCATAAGTGCTCGGCGTCTGCTACATATTGTTATCATGTCTTATGGTTTCCAAGATCTCTGCTTGCAGTCAGTGAATAGACACGTGCCTGTTTACATCCTCGGACATCTCACAGTTGAGGATTTGCTACAATGACATCCAAATCTAGAACATCTTTTTTATAAAGTGCTCATTGCTTGTTACAATGTATCAGTGTGAATAAAATGTATCAATCTGGAGCTGAAGCTGTTTGGATACCGAGCCTTATCTAGGCCAGGAGATGGCAACTCTCCAGCTAATGTGAAACCACACACATCCCATCATTTTCCAGCCGATCCCGATCATGAAATTTGCTCGATCGCCGATCGGGATCTGATCTTTTCTGATCCCGATCGCTCAACCCCAGCTTCGACTCAAAATATCGCAACAAAATCTGCATCGGATAGTCCTGGATGTAAAGTCTGCGGCTCCCACAATGCACCAGGCCATCCTCTGACTACTCTGATTTAGTTGAGGTATGGGGCAGACACAGGCAGCTTTGGGAGTGACTAGAGCATCACTCAGGATATAACAAGGGTTGTTACATGATAAGTCTTAATAAAGTGACTCATTATTATAAATGGATCTGAACTGTTAAATGGGAAAGTCTTGCAGATAATTGGGATGTTCCTTAGGCGGTGGCGTCTGGTGTAGCGGGGATGTGCAGCGTGTAACATACGGCGGTCTGACATCTCGCCATCCTCTGCTGTATGAACATTCCCGCTGATGGCTCTTCTGTCTACCTGGAGTCACCGCTGATTTCTCGCAGCTTTTGTTCCCGGCGGAATTTATTCTAACCGCGCTGAACTCTCCTACCTGTGTGATTGTAGATGACAGGTTAAATGCCGATACGATTGATTGGGGTGAATATATGGTCAGGAGCGGATCTGAGCGGACTGCTAATACCGAGGAGACGTGGCGCCCTGTGGTGGAGGAAGCGGGGGATGGCGGAAAGGCATTATACTCTGCAGGATAAGAGCTTCGGGATTATTAGGTGGCTACTGATTTAGGGGCACCTGGGGATAAGAGGAGGAGGGGCCTGACAACCAGACTGACCCTTGTTATATGGAGCCATGTCCTGACTACTGGACTGACTCTTGTTATGGAGCCATGTCCTGACTACTGGACTGACTCTTGTTATGGAGCCATGTCCTGACTACTGACTGACCCTTGTTCTGGAGCCATGTCCTGACTACTGACTGACCCTTGTTATGGAGACATGTGCTGACTACTGGACTGACCCTTATTCTGGAGCCATGTCCTGACAACTGCACTGACCCTTGTTATGGAGCCATGTCCTGACTACTAGACTGACCCTTGTCATGGAGCCATGTCCTGACTACTGGACTGACCCTTGTTATGGAGACATGTCCTGACAACTGGACTGACCCTTGTTATGGAGCCATGTCCTGACTACTGGACTGACCCTTGTTATGGAGCCATGTCCTGACTACTGGACTGACCCTTGTCATGGAGCCATGTCCTGACTACTGGACTGACCCTTGTTATGGAGACATGTCCTGACAACTGGACTGATCCTTGTTATGGAGCCATGTCCTGACTACTGGACTGACCCTTATTCTGGAGCCATGTCCTGACTACTGGACTGACCCTTGTCATGGAGCCATGTCCTGACTACTGGACTGATCCTTGTTATGGAGCCATGTCCTGACTACTGGACTGACCCTTATTCTGGAGCCATGTCCTGACTACTGGACTGACCCTTGTTCTGGAGCCATGTCCTGACTACTGGACTGACCCTTGTTCTGGAGCCATGTCCTGACTACTGGACTGACCCTTGTTATGGAGCCATGTCCTGACTACTGGACTGACCCTTGTTCTGGAGCCATGTCCTGACTACTGGACTGACCCTTGTTATGGAGACATGTCCTGACAACTGGACTGATCCTTGTTATGGAGCCATGTCCTGACTACTGGACTGACCCTTATTCTGGAGCCATGTCCTGACTACTGGACTGACCCTTGTCATGGAGCCATGTCCTGACTACTGGACTGATCCTTGTTATGGAGCCATGTCCTGACTACTGGACTGACCCTTGTTATGGAGCCATGTCCTGACAACCAGACTGACCCTTGTCATGGAGCCATGTCCTGACTACTGGACTGACCCTTGTTCTGGAGCCATGTCCTGACTACTGGACTGACCCTTGTTATGGAGCCATGTCCTGACTACTGGACTGACCCTTGTTATGGAGCCATGTCCTGACTACTGGACTGACCCTTATTCTGGAGCCATGTCCTGACAACTGGACTGATCCTTGTTATGGAGCCATGTCCTGACTACTGGACTGACCCTTGTTATGGAGCCATGTCCTGACTACTGGACTGACCCTTGTTCTGGAGCCATGTCCTGACTACTAGACTGACCCTTGTTATGGAGCCATGTCCTGACTACTGGACTGACCCTTATTCTGGAGCCATGTCCTGACTACTGGACTGACCCTTGTTATGGAGCCATGTCCTGACTACTGGACTGACCCTTGTTATGGAGCCATGTCCTGACTACTGGACTGACCCTTATTCTGGAGCCATGTCCTGACTACTAGACTGACCCTTGTTATGGAGACATGTCCTGACTACTGGACTGACCCTTGTTATGGAGCCATGTCCTGACTACTGGACTGACCCTTGTTATGGAGCCATGTCCTGACTACTGGACTGACCCTTATTCTGGAGCCATGTCCTGACAACTGGACTGATCCTTGTTATGGAGCCATGTCCTGACTACTGGACTGACCCTTGTTATGGAGCCATGTCCTGACTACTGGACTGACCCTTGTTCTGGAGCCATGTCCTGACTACTAGACTGACCCTTGTCATGGAGCCATGTCCTGACTACTGGACTGACCCTTGTTATGGAGACATGTCCTGACAACTGGACTGATCCTTGTTATGGAGCCATGTCCTGACTACTGGACTGACCCTTGTTCTGGAGCCATGTCCTGACTACTGGACTGATCCTTGTTCTGGAGCCATGTCCTGACTACTGGACTGATCCTTGTTCTGGAGCCATGTACCCTGGTGCTAAATTTTTCCAGAAGGACCTACACTTAGAAGGTCACATGACCATATTTGTGCAGGTAGAAGGAGGAGCAGCCCGGAGGCTGCACACAGGAGAAGAGTTTTTGCTAAGGTGTTAGAGCCTGGGATCTGCTCTGGGGTCTGTTAGTTTAGGGGGCCTTTATGGGGGTCAGTAGTTATTTTAGGTGTAGTCTATGGCCTGAATTTATTTTGGGAGTCTTGCCTATGGTCTTCATGTATATGCGTTAAAGGGCCAAAGACGTCTTGGTAGTAAACTTAGGAGAAGTTGTCATGTTGGTCTGGGCAGATGGAATAGAAGTGGAAAGAAGCTAAATCCAATCAGAGAAGACTCCTGGACCCGGCCCAGGCACTCCTAGGACCCTATATAGTATAGAAGCAGCACATATATATATGAGGTCACATGATCAGTGCAGGTCCTGACACCAGCGGGCAGAGCAGCAGCCACACAGGAGAAGAGTCATAGCTAACATGTCAGTATGTGGGGGCTGTAAGAGTTTCGGGGCTCCGGTGTCTGTATTTAGGTTTTTTGTTCATAGGGTTCCACCTCTAGAGATTTGTGCACTGACACATTGTAACAACCTGCAGCTGTGTGACCCGATATTGGACTCAGGGTTTGGTTCCCGCTCTCCTGTGCTCGCTCTCGCTACGAGGACAGACTTGAGATTACATTCCTGCTTGCTCAGTAAAAAGTGAAATGAATGGAGGCGGGATGTCGGTGGCCGGCGCCTGGCACCTCATTTTACTTTTAAAGTTAATCCGCGGCGCTTAGCAGCGCGCGGCGATTGATTCTGCCCGTCAGCGGCGTGGCTGCTGAGACACAGGAACCGGTGGCGCTCCTGTCTGTTGTTCTCATTGCTTCGCTCAGTCACTCACTCAACAAATTGGATGAAATTGAATATTTATACAAGCTGGATATTGGAGAAGTTACTCGTGATTATCTCACTTCATGTCGACATCTTTCTTGCTGCTTCTTGGAAAGTCGTAAATCTGTCACCATTTATTTCCCTCTCGCCGTCTTGTGCCCGGGAAACACCTTGGCGGAATACTGATCAGCGCTGACGCGGGCGGTAAATTAATCGCCGTTCTACGGATAATTGCATTGTGTTTTGCAGCTTGATGTTCTAGTTTAGAGAAAGTATTGAGTGGATGGATGGACGGGATCCAAACCCAACTTCTCGCAGATTTCATTCCACTTGTGGCCACTATTTATTACACCTGATGTGAAGCTCCTGCCTGGGGATAGGCCCAATACGCCCAATATCTGTGGCCTGATGTGTAGTGGAAGGGCACAGACTGTACATGTATGTATCATGTAATAAGCAACACGTGGGATGACCCCAGATGATACAGAGTGTAGTATAAGCCATCCCTTCTATAGGTAGATGAGGTATAGGTAGGCCTCAGTATAGTATGGATGCTACTCCACATATGGTACTATTATGAAGCCCTGGGGACCGATGGATTTGTGCGCCCCCTGTGTTATCAAGCTGGTAGGGCTATTGTCTAATCACCCTATAACCCCTGTACGGGGATCTGGATTTCATAATGGGGAAACCGCCAGGTTCCTAACTAGAGGTGGTCCCGGGATTTGTAGCAGCCTGGACCAAAGGACACCAGTGCAAAGCACCAGGGATCAGGCTAGAGAATGGTCTGGTACAGGAAGGAGGTCAAGGCAGGCAGCAAAGGTGCAGAAGCCAGGGGTCAAAACTCAGGTCAGGTGAGAAAACAAGAACATCTTACAGCAGGTCCAGCAGCAAAGAACCCTATTACTCAGGCAGGAAGTAGAGGGCTGAGCACACTAATATAGGAGAGGGCCTGGTTTAGTCTCCCAGTCTCTGCTTTGCACATTTGATCCTGCTGTCTGGTGTTCGGTGTCACAGTCTCCGATTCCTAATGGTCACTTACCTTACTTGTGCAAACTTTTCTGTATATAGGAATATTACATCGATATATGATATTGACTATTACATGACGCTTCCTGCTCCTAAGATGGGGTCCGCTATCCTCTGTCTGTCTCTCGGCTCCCATGGTGGTCTCTGGATCCCCTTATTTATGGGGCTTTTGTTGTGATTGTGTAGATCTGTGTCCTTGGTGCGACCTGCTGACTCCCCATCCTATACATTGTATCATCGCTGCAGAAGGAAGATGCAGAAATCACAAATGTATCTACTGAAAAGATGACACAAAGTTAAAACAAGCGACCCCCGACCCCAAATAAAGAGTGGAAAGAAACAATGTAACGCAAAAAAGTAAACACGTCACAGCCATTACTGACAGGATCAAGGCGACAATTAATATGCAAACGGATCCGCCGACCGGAAACACAAAACATTTGTTATCAGAACCTCAAAGATTTGTCGCCTGGTGGATATCAGAGGGGTCGGCGCGCGAGGAGACCTCCATTACAGTAAATATTAGCGCTAATGTTTCCAATTAACCGCAGTGTTTGGCTATAAAAGTCAATAAAACACCAAGTCCTGAGACTGAGGAGCCGACGACTTCAAAGGGACTTCAGTCTCTGCCGCACTTCAAGGAGCTGAACGAGTAACAGAAGATTTTGTAGTTGATGTGAAACGCGTGAAACTCCCGACCTGCGATTTACATTACAATCCGGTTTTTGTTCTTGTTGACTCTTTGAGTTACTGAAAAAACTTTATCATGAAAAGTAACAAATTATTATAACACAATATAGAAAGGAATCTGTAATCTGTATACGAGGGAAGATGGCGCCGCTGATCTCTAGTATATGGATAGGCTGTATTCTCAGTGATGTCACCGCTCTCTAGTATATGGATAGGCTGTATTCTCAGTGATGTCACCGCTCTCTAGTATATGGATAGGCTGTATTCTCAGTGATGTCACCGCTCTCTAGTATATGGATAGGCTGTATTCTCAGTGATGTCACTGCTCTCTAGTATACGGATAGGCTGTATTCTCAGTGATGTCACCGCTCTCTAGTATATGGATAGGCTGTATTCTCAGTGATGTCACCGCTCTCTAGTATATGGATAGGCTGTATTCTCAGTGATGTCACTGCTCTCTAGTATACGGATAGGCTGTATTCTCAGTGATGTCACCGCTCTCTAGTATATGGATACGCTGTATTCTCAGTGATGTCACCGCTCTCTAGTATATGGATAGGCTGTATTCTCAGTGATGTCACCGCTCTCTAGTATACGGATAGGCTGTATTCTCAGTGATGTCACTGCTCTCTAGTATACGGATAGGCTGTATTCTCAGTGATGTCACCGCTCTCTAGTATACGGATAGGCTGTATTCTCAGTGATGTCACTGCTCTCTAGTATACGGATAGGCTGTATTCTCAGTGATGTCACCGCTCTCTAGTATACGGATAGGCTGTATTCTCAGTGATGTCACCGCTCTCTAGTATACGGATAGGCTGTATTCTCAGTGATGTCACCGCTCTCTAGTATACGGATAGGCTGTATTCTCAGTGATGTCACCGCTCTCTAGTATACGGATAGGCTGTATTCTCAGTGATGTCACTGCTCTCTAGTATACGGATAGGCTGTATTCTCAGTGATGTCACCGCTCTCTAGTATACGGATAGGCTGTATTCTCAGTGATGTCACCGCTCTCTAGTATACGGATAGGCTGTATTCTCAGTGATGTCACCGCTCTCTAGTATACGGATAGGCTGTATTCTCAGTGATGTCACTGCTCTCTAGTATATGGATAGGCTGTATTCTCAGTGATGTCACCGCTCTCTAGTATACGGATAGGCTGTATTCTCAGTGATGTCACCGCTCTCTAGTATACGGATAGGCTGTATTCTCAGTGATGTCACCGCTCTCTAGTATACGGATAGGCTGTATTCTCAGTGATGTCACTGCTCTCTAATATACGGATAGGCTGTATTCTCAGTGATGTCACCGCTCTCTAGTATATAGATAGGCTGTATTCTCAGTGATGTCACTGCTCTCTAGTATACGGATAGGCTGTATTCTCAGTGATGTCACTGCTCTCTAGTATACGGATAGGCTGTATTCTCAGTGATGTCACCGCTCTCTAGTATACGGATAGGCTGTATTCTCAGTGATGTCACCGCTCTCTAGTATATGGATAGGCTGTATTCTCAGTGATGTCACCGCTGCTCTCTAGTATATGGATAGGCTGTATTCTCAGTGATGTCACTGCTCTCTAGTATACGGATAGGCTGTATTCTCAGTGATGTCACCGCTCTCTAGTATATGGATAGGCTGTATTCTCAGTGATGTCACTGCTCTCTAGTATACGGATAGGCTGTATTCTCAGTGATGTCACCGCTCTCTAGTATATGGATAGGCTGTATTCTCAGTGATGTCACCGCTCTCTAGTATATGGATAGGCTGTATTCTCAGTGATGTCACTGCTCTCTAGTATATGGATAGGCTGTATTCTCAGTGATGTCACCACTCTCTAGTATATGGATAGGCTGTATTCTCAGTGATGTCACTGCTCTCTAGTATACGGATAGGCTGTATTCTCAGTGATGTCACTGCTCTCTAGTATACGGATAGGCTGTATTCTCAGTGATGTCACTGCTCTCTAGTATACGGATAGGCTGTATTCTCAGTGATGTCACTGCTCTCTAGTATATACATAGGCTGTATTCTCAGTGATGTCACTGCTCTCTAGTATACGGATAGGCTGTATTCTCAGTGATGTCACCGCTCTGTAGTATATGGATAGGCTGTATTCTCAGTGATGTCACCGCTCTCTAGTATATGGATAGGCTGTATTCTCAGTGATGTCACTGCTCTCTAGTATATGGATAGGCTGTATTCTCAGTGATGTCACCGCTGCTCTCTAGTATACGGATAGGCTGTATTCTCAGTGATGTCACCGCTGCTCTCTAGTATATGGATAGGCTGTATTCTCAGTGATGGCGCCGCTGATCTCTAGTATATGGATAGGCTGTATTCTCAGTGATGTCACTGCTCTCTAGTATATGGATAGGCTGTATTCTCAGTGATGTCACCGCTGCTCTCTAGTATATGGATAGGCTGTATTCTCAGTGATGTCACTGCTCTCTAGTATATGGATAGGCTGTATTCTCAGTGATGTCACCGCTGCTCTCTAGTATACGGATAGGCTGTATTCTCAGTGATGTCACCGCTGCTCTCTAGTATACGGATAGGCTGTATTCTCAGTGATGTCACCGCTCTCTAGTATATGGATAGGCTGTATATTCTCAGTGATGTCACCGCTCTCTAGTATACGGATAGGCTGTATTCTCAGTGATGTCACCGCTCTCTAGTATATGGATAGGCTGTATATTCTCAGTGATGTCACCGCTCTCTAGTATACGGATAGGCTGTATTCTCAGTGATGTCACCGCTCTCTAGTATACGGATAGGCTGTATTCTCAGTGATGTCACCGCTCTCTAGTATATGGATAGGCTGTATTCTCAGTGATGTCACCGCTCTCTAGTATACGGATAGGCTGTATTCTCAGTGATGTCACCGCTCTCTAGTATACGGATAGGCTGTATTCTCAGTGATGTCACTGCTCTCTAGTATACGGATAGGCTGTATTCTCAGTGATGTCACTGCTCTCTAGTATACGGATAGGCTGTATTCTCAGTGATGTCACCGCTGCTCTCTAGTATACGGATAGGCTGTATTCTCAGTGATGTCACCGCTCTCTAGTATATGGATAGGCTGTATATTCTCAGTGATGTCACCGCTCTCTAGTATACGGATAGGCTGTATTCTCAGTGATGTCACCGCTCTCTAGTATATGGATAGGCTGTATTCTCAGTGATGTCACCGCTCTCTAGTATATGGATAGGCTGTATTCTCAGTGATGTCACCGCTCTCTAGTATATGGATAGGCTGTATATTCTCAGTGATGTCACCGCTCTCTAGTATACGGATAGGCTGTATTCTCAGTGATGTCACCGCTCTCTAGTATATGGATAGGCTGTATATTCTCAGTGATGTCACCGCTCTCTAGTATACGGATAGGCTGTATTCTCAGTGATGTCACCGCTCTCTAGTATACGGATAGGCTGTATTCTCAGTGATGTCACCGCTCTCTAGTATATGGATAGGCTGTATTCTCAGTGATGTCACCGCTCTCTAGTATACGGATAGGCTGTATTCTCAGTGATGTCACCGCTCTCTAGTATACGGATAGGCTGTATTCTCAGTGATGTCACTGCTCTCTAGTATACGGATAGGCTGTATTCTCAGTGATGTCACTGCTCTCTAGTATACGGATAGGCTGTATTCTCAGTGATGTCACCGCTGCTCTCTAGTATACGGATAGGCTGTATTCTCAGTGATGTCACCGCTCTCTAGTATATGGATAGGCTGTATTCTCAGTGAGGTCACCGCTCTCTAGTATATACATAGGCTGTATTCTCAGTGATGTCACTGCTCTCTAGTATACGGATAGGCTGTATTCTCAGTGATGTCACCGCTGCTCTCTAGTATACGGATAGGCTGTATTCTCAGTGATGTCACCGCTCTCTAGTATACGGATAGGCTGTATTCTCAGTGATGTCACCGCTCTCTAGTATATACATAGGCTGTATTCTCAGTGATGTCACTGCTCTCTAGTATACAGATAGGCTGTATTCTCAGTGATGTCACTGCTCTCTAGTATACGGATAGGCTGTATTCTCAGTGATGTCACCGCTCTCTAGTATACGGATAGGCTGTATTCTCAGTGATGTCACTGCTCTCTAGTATACGGATAGGCTGTATTCTCAGTGATGTCACCGCTCTCTAGTATACGGATAGGCTGTATTCTCAGTGATGTCACCGCTCTCTAGTATACGGATAGGCTGTATTCTCAGTGATGTCACTGCTCTCTAGTATACGGATAGGCTGTATTCTCAGTAATGTCACCGCTGCTCTCTAGTATACAGATACGCTGTATTCTCAGTGATGTCACTGCTCTCTAGTATACGGATAGGCTGTATTCTCAGTGATGTCACCGCTCTCTAGTATATGGATAGGCTGTATTCTCAGTGATGTCACCGCTCTCTAGTATACGGATAGGCTGTATTCTCAGTGATGTCACTGCTCTCTAGTATACGGATAGGCTGTATTCTCAGTGATGTCACTGCTCTCTAGTATACGGATAGGCTGTATTCTCAGTGATGTCACTGCTCTCTAGTATACGGATAGGCTGTATTCTCAGTGATGTCACCGCTCTCTAGTATACGGATAGGCTGTATTCTCAGTGATGTCACCGCTGCTCTCTAGTATATGGATAGGCTGTATTCTCAGAGATGTCACCGCTGCTCTCTAGTATACGGATAGGCTGTATTCTCAGTGATGTCACCGCTCTCTAGTATACGGATAGGCTGTATTCTCAGTGATGTCACCGCTCTCTAGTATACGGATAGGCTGTATTCTCAGTGATGTCACCGCTGCTCTCTAGTATACGGATAGGCTGTATTCTCAGTGATGTCACCGCTGCTCTCTAGTATACGGATAGGCTGTATTCTCAGTGATGTCACCGCTCTCTAGTATACGGATAGGCTGTATTCTCAGTGATGTCACCGCTCTCTAGTATACGGATAGGCTGTATTCTCAGTGATGTCACTGCTCTCTAGTATACGGATAGGCTGTATTCTCAGTGATGTCACTGCTCTCTAGTATATGGATAGGCTGTATTCTCAGTGATGTCACTGCTCTCTAGTATACGGATAGGCTGTATTCTCAGTGATGTCACTGCTCTCTAGTATACGGATAGGCTGTATTCTCAGTGATGTCACCGCTTATCTCTAGTATACGGATAGGCTGTATTCTCAGTGATGTCACTGCTCTCTAGTATACGGATAGGCTGTATTCTCAGTGATGTCACTGCTCTCTAGTATATGGATAGGCTGTATTCTCAGTGATGTCACCGCTCTCTAGTATATGGATAGGCTGTATTCTCAGTGATGTCACCGCTCTCTAGTATACGGATAGGCTGTATTCTCAGTGATGTCACTACTCTCTAGTATACGGATAGGCTGTATTCTCAGTGATGTCACTGCTCTCTAGTATATGGATAGGCTGTATTCTCAGTGATGTCACCGCTCTCTAGTATACGGATAGGCTGTATTCTCAGTGATGTCACCGCTCTCTAGTATACGGATAGGCTGTATTCTCAGTGATGTCACCGCTCTCTAGTATACGGATAGGCTGTATTCTCAGTGATGTCACTGCTCTCTAGTATACGGATAGGCTGTATTCTCAGTGATGTCACTGCTCTCTAGTATATGGATAGGCTGTATTCTCAGTGATGTCACCGCTCTCTAGTATATAGATAGGCTGTATTCTCAGTGACGTCACCGCTCTCTAGTATATGGATAGGCTGTATTCTCAGTGATGTCACTGCTCTCTAGTATATGGATAGGCTGTATTCTCAGTGATGTCACTGCTCTCTAGTATACGGATAGGCTGTATTCTCAGTGATGTCACCGCTCTCTAGTATATGGATAGGCTGTATTCTCAGTGATGTCACCGCTCTCTAGTATACGGATAGGCTGTATTCTCAGTGATGTCACCGCTCTCTAGTATACGGATAGGCTGTATTCTCAGTGATGTCACCGCTGCTCTCTAGTATACGGATAGGCTGTATTCTCAGTGATGTCACTGCTCTCTAGTATACGGATAGGCTGTATTCTCAGTGATGTCACCGCTGCTCTCTAGTATACGGATAGGCTGTATTCTCAGTGATGTCACTGCTCTCTAGTATACGGATAGGCTGTATTCTCAGTGATGTCACTGCTCTCTAGTATACGGATAGGCTGTATTCTCAGTGATGTCACCGCTCTCTAGTATATGGATAGGCTGTATTCTCAGTGATGTCACTGCTCTCTAGTATACGGATAGGCTGTATTCTCAGTGATGTCACCGCTCTCTAGTATACGGATAGGCTGTATTCTCAGTGATGTCACCGCTCTCTAGTGTATAGATAGGCTGTATTCTCAGTGATGTCACCGCTGCTCTCTAGTATACGGATAGGCTGTATTCTCAGTGACGTCACCGCTCTCTAGTTTACGGATAGGCTGTATTCTCAGTGATGTCACCGCTCTCTAGTATACGGATAGGCTGTATTCTCAGTGATGTCACTGCTCTCTAGTATACGGATAGGCTGTATTCTCAGTGATGTCACCGCTCTCTAGTATATGGATAGGCTGTATTCTCAGTGATGTCACCGCTCTCTAGTATACGGATAGGCTGTATTCTCAGTGATGTCACCGCTCTCTAGTATACGGATAGGCTGTATTCTCAGTGATGTCACTGCTCTCTAGTATACGGATAGGCTGTATTCTCAGTGATGTCACCGCTCTCTAGTATACGGATAGGCTGTATTCTCAGTGATGTCACCGCTGCTCTCTAGTATACGGATAGGCTGTATTCTCAGTGATGTCACCGCTCTCTAGTATATGGATAGGCTGTATTCTCAGTGATGTCACTGCTCTCTAGTATACGGATAGGCTGTATTCTCAGTGAGGTCACCGCTCTCTAGTATATACATAGGCTGTATTCTCAGTGATGTCACTGCTCTCTAGTATACGGATAGGCTGTATTCTCAGTGATGTCACCGCTGCTCTCTAGTATACGGATAGGCTGTATTCTCAGTGATGTCACTGCTCTCTAGTATATACATAGGCTGTATTCTCAGTAATGTCACCGCTGCTCTCTAGTATACAGATAGGCTGTATTCTCAGTGATGTCACTGCTCTCTAGTATACGGATAGGCTGTATTCTCAGTGATGTCACTGCTCTCTAGTATACGGATAGGCTGTATTCTCAGTGATGTCACCGCTCTCTAGTATACGGATAGGCTGTATTCTCAGTGATGTCACTACTCTCTAGTATACGGATAGGCTGTATTCTCAGTGATGTCACTGCTCTCTAGTATATGGATAGGCTGTATTCTCAGTAATGTCACCGCTGCTCTCTAGTATACAGATACGCTGTATTCTCAGTGATGTCACTGCTCTCTAGTATACGGATAGGCTGTATTCTCAGTGATGTCACCGCTCTCTAGTATATGGATAGGCTGTATTCTCAGTGATGTCACTGCTCTCTAGTATACGGATAGGCTGTATTCTCAGTGATGTCACTGCTCTCTAGTATACGGATAGGCTGTATTCTCAGTGATGTCACTGCTCTCTAGTATACGGATAGGCTGTATTCTCAGTGATGTCACTGCTCTCTAGTATACGGATAGGCTGTATTCTCAGTGATGTCACCGCTGCTCTCTAGTATACGGATAGGCTGTATTCTCAGTGATGTCACCGCTGCTCTCTAGTATACGGATAGGCTGTATTCTCAGTGATGTCACCGCTCTCTAGTATACGGATAGGCTGTATTCTCAGTGATGTCACCGCTGCTCTCTAGTATACGGATAGGCTGTATTCTCAGTGATGTCACCGCTGCTCTCTAGTATACGGATAGGCTGTATTCTCAGTGATGTCACCGCTCTCTAGTATACGGATAGGCTGTATTCTCAGTGATGTCACTGCTCTCTAGTATACGGATAGGCTGTATTCTCAGTGATGTCACTGCTCTCTAGTATATGGATAGGCTGTATTCTCAGTGATGTCACTGCTCTCTAGTATACGGATAGGCTGTATTCTCAGTGATGTCACTGCTCTCTAGTATACGGATAGGCTGTATTCTCAGTGATGTCACCGCTTATCTCTAGTATACGGATAGGCTGTATTCTCAGTGATGTCACTGCTCTCTAGTATACGGATAGGCTGTATTCTCAGTGATGTCACTGCTCTCTAGTATATGGATAGGCTGTATTCTCAGTGATGTCACCGCTCTCTAGTATATGGATAGGCTGTATTCTCAGTGATGTCACCGCTCTCTAGTATACGGATAGGCTGTATTCTCAGTGATGTCACTGCTCTCTAGTATATGGATAGGCTGTATTCTCAGTGATGTCACCGCTCTCTAGTATACGGATAGGCTGTATTCTCAGTGATGTCACCGCTCTCTAGTATACGGATAGGCTGTATTCTCAGTGATGTCACCGCTCTCTAGTATACGGATAGGCTGTATTCTCAGTGATGTCACTGCTCTCTAGTATACGGATAGGCTGTATTCTCAGTGATGTCACTGCTCTCTAGTATATGGATAGGCTGTATTCTCAGTGATGTCACCGCTCTCTAGTATATAGATAGGCTGTATTCTCAGTGACGTCACCGCTCTCTAGTATATGGATAGGCTGTATTCTCAGTGATGTCACTGCTCTCTAGTATATGGATAGGCTGTATTCTCAGTGATGTCACTGCTCTCTAGTATACGGATAGGCTGTATTCTCAGTGATGTCACCGCTCTCTAGTATATGGATAGGCTGTATTCTCAGTGATGTCACCGCTCTCTAGTATACGGATAGGCTGTATTCTCAGTGATGTCACCGCTGCTCTCTAGTATACGGATAGGCTGTATTCTCAGTGATGTCACTGCTCTCTAGTATACGGATAGGCTGTATTCTCAGTGATGTCACCGCTGCCCTCTAGTATACGGATAGGCTGTATTCTCAGTGATGTCACTGCTCTCTAGTATACGGATAGGCTGTATTCTCAGTGATGTCACTGCTCTCTAGCATACGGATAGGCTGTATTCTCAGTGATGTCACCGCTCTCTAGTATATGGATAGGCTGTATTCTCAGTGATGTCACTGCTCTCTAGTATACGGATAGGCTGTATTCTCAGTGATGTCACCGCTGCTCTCTAGTATACGGATAGGCTGTATTCTCAGTGATGTCACCGCTGCTCTCTAGTATACGGATAGGCTGTATTCTCAGTGATGTCACTGCTCTCTAGTATACGGATAGGCTGTATTCTCAGTGATGTCACCGCTCTCTAGTATATGGATAGGCTGTATTCTCAGTGATGTCACCGCTCTCTAGTATACGGATAGGCTGTATTCTCAGTGATGTCACCGCTCTCTAGTATATAGATAGGCTGTATTCTCAGTGATGTCACCGCTGCTCTCTAGTATACGGATAGGCTGTATTCTCAGTGATGTCACCGCTCTCTAGTATACGGATAGGCTGTATTCTCAGTGATGTCACTGCTCTCTAGTATACGGATAGGCTGTATTCTCAGTGATGTCACCGCTCTCTAGTATACGGATAGGCTGTATTCTCAGTGATGTCACCGCTCTCTAGTATATGGATAGGCTGTATTCTCAGTGATGTCACTGCTCTCTAGTATACGGATAGGCTGTATTCTCAGTGATGTCACCGCTGCTCTCTAGTATACGGATAGGCTGTATTCTCAGTGATGTCACCGCTGCTCTCTAGTATACGGATAGGCTGTATTCTCAGTGATGTCACCGCTCTCTAGTATACGGATAGGCTGTATTCTCAGTGATGTCACTGCTCTCTAGTATACGGATAGGCTGTATTCTCAGTGATGTCACCGCTCTCTAGTATACGGATAGGCTGTATTCTCATTGATGTCACCGCTCTCTAGTATATGGATAGGCTGTATTCTCAGTGATGTCACCGCTCTCTAGTATACGGATAGGCTGTATTCTCAGTGATGTCACCGCTCTCTAGTATACGGATAGGTTGTATTCTCAGTGATGTCACCGCTCTCTAGTATACGGATAGGCTGTATTCTCAGTGATGTCACCGCTCTCTAGTATACGGATAGGCTGTATTCTCATTGATGTCACCGCTCTCTAGTATATGGATAGGCTGTATTCTCAGTGATGTCACCGCTCTCTAGTATACGGATAGGCTGTATTCTCAGTGATGTCACCGCTCTCTAGTATACGGATAGGTTGTATTCTCAGTGATGTCACCGCTCTCTAGTATACGGATACGCTGTATTCTCAGTGATGTCACCGCTGCTCTCTAGTGTACGGATAGGCTGTATTCTCAGTGATGTCACCGCTCTCTAGTATATGGATAGGCTGTATACTCAGTGATGTCGCCGCTGCTCTCTAGTATACAGATAGGCTGTATTCTCAGTGATGTCACCGCTCTCTAGTATATGGATAGGCTGTATTCTCAGTGATGTCACCGCTCTCTAGTATACGGATAGGTTGTATTCTCAGTGATGTCACCGCTCTCTAGTATATGGATACGCTGTATTCTCAGTGATGTCACCGCTGCTCTCTAGTGTACGGATAGGCTGTATTCTCAGTGATGTCACTGCTCTCTAGTATATGGATAGGCTGTATTCTCAGTGATGTCACTGCTCTCTAGTATATGGATAGGCTGTATTCTCAGTGATGTCACCGCTGCTCTCTAGTATATGGATAGGCTGTATTCTCAGTGATGTCACTGCTCTCTAGTATATGGATAGGCTGTATTCTCAGTGATGTCACCGCTCTCTAGTATACGGATAGGCTGTATTCTCAGTGATGTCACCGCTGCTCTCTAGTATACGGATAGGCTGTATTCTCAGTGATGTCACCGCTCTCTAGTATACGGATAGGCTGTATTCTCAGTGATGTCACTGCTCTCTAGTATACGGATAGGCTGTATTCTCAGTGATGTCACCGCTCTCTAGTATATGGATAGGCTGTATTCTCAGTGATGTCACTGCTCTCTAGTATACGGATAGGCTGTATTCTCAGTGATGTCACCGCTCTCTAGTATATGGATAGGCTGTATTCTCAGTGATGTCACCGCTGCTCTCTAGTATACGGATAGGCTGTATTCTCAGTGATGTCACCGCTCTCTAGTATACGGATAGGCTGTATTCTCAGTGATGTCACCGCTCTCTAGTATACGGATAGGCTGTATTCTCAGTGATGTCACCGCTCTCTAGTATACGGATAGGCTGTATTCTCAGTGATGTCACTGCTCTCTAGTATACGGATAGGCTGTATTCTCAGTGATGGCGCCGCTGATCTCTAGTATACGGATAGGCTGTATTCTCAGTGATGTCTCTGCTCTCTAGTATATAGATAGGCTGTATTCTCAGTGATGTCACCGCTCTCTAGTATATGGATAGGCTGTATTCTCAGTGATGTCACCGCTCTCTAGTATACGGATAGGCTGTATTCTCAGTGATGTCACCGCTCTCTAGTATACGGATAGGCTGTATTCTCAGTGATGTCACCGCTGCTCTCTAGTATATGGATAGGCTGTATTCTCAGTGATGTCACCGCTCTCTAGTATACGGATAGGCTGTATTATCAGTGATGTCACTGCTCTCTAGTATACGGATAGGCTGTATTCTCAGTGATGTCACTGCTCTCTAGTATATGGATAGGCTGTATTCTCAGCGATGTCACCGCTCTCTAGTATACGGATAGGCTGTATTCTCAGTGATGTCACTGCTCTCTAGTATATGGATAGGCTGTATTCTCAGTGATGTCACCGCTCTCTAGTATACGGATAGGCTGTATTCTCAGTGATGTCACCGCTCTCTAGTATATGGATAGGCTGTATTCTCAGTGATGTCACCGCTCTCTAGTATACAGATAGGCTGTATTCTCAGTGATGTCACTGCTCTCTAGTATACGGATAGGCTGTATTCTCAGTGATGTCACCGCTGCTCTCTAGTATACGGATAGGCTGTATTCTCAGTGATGTCACCGCTCTCTAGTATATGGATAGGCTGTATTCTCAGTGATGTCACCGCTCTCTAGTATATGGATAGGCTGTATTCTCAGTGATGTCACCGCTCTCTAGTATATGGATAGGCTGTATTCTCAGTGATGTCACCGCTCTCTAGTATACGGATAGGCTGTATTCTCAGTGATGTCACCGCTGCTCTCTAGTATACGGATAGGCTGTATTCTCAGTGATGTCACCGCTCTCTAGTATACGGATAGGCTGTATTCTCAGTGATGTCACTGCTCTCTAGTATACGGATAGGCTGTATTCTCAGTGATGTCACCGCTCTCTAGTATATGGATAGGCTGTATTCTCAGTGATGTCACTGCTCTCTAGTATACGGATAGGCTGTATTCTCAGTGATGTCACCGCTCTCTAGTATATGGATAGGCTGTATTCTCAGTGATGTCACCGCTGCTCTCTAGTATACGGATAGGCTGTATTCTCAGTGATGTCACCGCTCTCTAGTATACGGATAGGCTGTATTCTCAGTGATGTCACCGCTCTCTAGTATACGGATAGGCTGTATTCTCAGTGATGTCACCGCTCTCTAGTATACGGATAGGCTGTATTCTCAGTGATGTCACTGCTCTCTAGTATACGGATAGGCTGTATTCTCAGTGATGGCGCCGCTGATCTCTAGTATACGGATAGGCTGTATTCTCAGTGATGTCTCTGCTCTCTAGTATATAGATAGGCTGTATTCTCAGTGATGTCACCGCTCTCTAGTATATGGATAGGCTGTATTCTCAGTGATGTCACCGCTCTCTAGTATACGGATAGGCTGTATTCTCAGTGATGTCACTGCTCTCTAGTATATGGATAGGCTGTATTCTCAGTGATGTCACCGCTCTCTAGTATACGGATAGGCTGTATTCTCAGTGATGTCTCTGCTCTCTAGTATATAGATAGGCTGTATTCTCAGTGATGTCACCGCTCTCTAGTATACGGATAGGCTGTATTCTCAGTGATGTCACCGCTGCTCTCTAGTATACGGATAGGCTGTATTCTCAGTGATGTCACCGCTCTCTAGTATACGGATAGGCTGTATTCTCAGTGATGTCACCGCTCTCTAGTATACAGATAGGCTGTATTCTCAGTGATGTCACTGCTCTCTAGTATACGGATAGGCTGTATTCTCAGTGATGTCACCGCTGCTCTCTAGTATACGGATAGGCTGTATTCTCAGTGATGTCACCGCTCTCTAGTATATGGATAGGCTGTATTCTCAGTGATGTCACCGCTCTCTAGTATATGGATAGGCTGTATTCTCAGTGATGTCACCGCTCTCTAGTATATGGATAGGCTGTATTCTCAGTGATGTCACCGCTCTCTAGTATATGGATAGGTTGTATTCTCAGTGATGTCACCGCTGCTCTCTAGTATACGGATAGGCTGTATTCTCAGTGATGTCACCGCTGCTCTCTAGTATACGGATAGGCTGTATTCTCAGTGATGTCACCGCTGCTCTCTAGTATACGGATAGGCTGTATTCTCAGTGATGTCACCGCTCTCTAGTATATGGATAGGCTGTATTCTCAGTGATGTCACCGCTCTCTAGTATACGGATAGGCTGTATTCTCAGTGATGTCACCGCTGCTCTCTAGTATACGGATAGGCTGTATTCTCAGTGATGTCACCGCTCTCTAGTATATGGATAGGCTGTATTCTCAGTGATGTCACCGCTCTCTAGTATATGGATAGGCTGTATTCTCAGTGATGTCACCGCTCTCTAGTATATGGATAGGCTGTATTCTCAGTGATGTCACCGCTCTCTAGTATATGGATAGGTTGTATTCTCAGTGATGTCACCGCTGCTCTCTAGTATACGGATAGGCTGTATTCTCAGTGATGTCACCGCTGCTCTCTAGTATACGGATAGGCTGTATTCTCAGTGATGTCACCGCTGCTCTCTAGTATACGGATAGGCTGTATTCTCAGTGATGTCACTGCTCTCTAGTATACGGATAGGCTGTATTCTCAGTGATGTCACTGCTCTCTAGTATACGGATAGGCTGTATTCTCAGTGATGTCACCGCTCTCTAGTATACGGATAGGCTGTATTCTCAGTGATGTCGCCGCTGCTCTCTAGTATACGGATAGGCTGTATTCTCAGTGATGTCACTGCTCTCTAGTATACGGATAGGCTGTATTCTCAGTGATGTCACTGCTCTCTAGTATACGGATAGGCTGTATTCTCAGTGATGTCACCGCTCTCTAGTATACGGATAGGCTGTATTCTCAGTGATGTCACCGCTGCTCTCTAGTATACGGATAGGCTGTATTCTCAGTGATGTCACTGCTCTCTAGTATACAGATAGGCTGTATTCTCAGTGATGTCACTGCTCTCTAGTATACGGATAGGCTGTATTCTCAGTGATGTCACCGCTCTCTAGTATACGGATAGGCTGTATTCTCAGTGATGTCGCCGCTGCTCTCTAGTATACGGATAGGCTGTATTCTCAGTGATGTCACCGCTCTCTAGTATACGGATAGGCTGTATTCTCAGTGATGTCACTGCTCTCTAGTATATGGATAGGCTGTATTCTCAGTGATGTCACCGCTGATCTCTAGTATACGGATAGGCTGTATTCTCAGTGATGTCACCGCTGATCTCTAGTATACGGATAGGCTGTATTCTCAGTGATGTCACCGCTGCTCTCTAGTATACGGATAGGCTGTATTCTCAGTGATGTCACCGCTCTCTAGTATATGGATAGGCTGTATTCTCAGTGATGTCACTGCTCTCTAGTATACGGATAGGCTGTATTCTCAGTGATGTCACCGCTCTCTAGTATATGGATAGGCTGTATTCTCAGTGATGGCGCCGCTGATCTCTAGTATACGGATAGGCTGTATTCTCAGTGATGTCACCGCTCTCTAGTATATGGATAGGCTGTATTCTCAGTGATGGCGCCGCTGATCTCTAGTATACGGATAGGCTGTATTCTCAGTGATGTCACCGCTCTCTAGTATATGGATAGGCTGTATTCTCAGTGATGGCGCCGCTGATCTCTAGTATACGGATAGGCTGTATTCTCAGTGATGGCGCCGCTGATCTCTAGTATATGGTTAGGCTGTATTCTTAGTGATGGCGCCGCTGATCTCTAGTATATGGTTAGGCGGTATTTTTTATGTTTAGTTCTACGTATTAGCTTAGACTGGAGATTTTTTGTTATTTTGTGTTTCTTGGCACATTTCACGCTTGGTGTATACGGCGTATCCTAGTGTGGTTTTCGGATTTGCTGGCGGTGCAGACTTCTCATTTCTCATGTGCTTATGACATTTATACATCAGAGTTGCTTCCGCCAGTGATGGATTTATCTCCAGGAGAGACGTTCGGCTTCGCTGCTTATTCTATTCTTTTATGTTTCCCGTCTGCAAATAAATTGTGTCAACTAAAACTCTTCGGGCCGCGCAGGTTCCTTCTGGTGTTTGCAGCGTTCATGCACTTTGTAAAGGTATATGAATATTGTTCATGGTTTGGGCTGAGCCCCCGGGTGGTCTCCATCTGTCCCCCCTCCCTCTATGTCTACATCGGCGTCCCTTCATTCTCCAATGACAATCCGGCTTGTCTGGGAAGATCCGGCCGATTCCTCCTGCTGTCTACAAGACACAAGCTGGAGAGGAGCTCGCTGATAGGGAGGAAGCCCTTGGTCCTATCAGTCTCTGGAAAAGCTGGGTGATAACCAATGTAGCCCCACTTGTGACTCAGCTTTCCCGGAGGCTCTGATAGGACCATTGTGTTCTAGGAGGTCAGTGATATTCTCATCCATCTTATGTCTCAGGTTTAGTCCTCAGTGAATGGAAACATCTATTATTTATATCTATAGGATGAGACCTGTTCAGACCTGACCTGACTGCTCGCAGCTGACACTTGTTACAATGTCATCTAACCCAGAGCTGGATACATTGCACCTGCACCGATAAGATAAGAAAGGATAAGACAATTCTTTAATAGTCCCACCATTCAGTAACACTTTGTATCCAGTAGTTTTGTGTCGTTACAATTGTAACTAACCCTCAGGACAGGATGGGGGTGGTGGTTGCGGAGGATGGGGGGGGGGGGGTTGCGGAGGATGAGGGTGCTGGTTGCGGAGGATGGGGGTGGTGGTTGCGGAGGATGGGGGTGGTGGTTGCGAGGATGGGGGTGATGGTTGCGGAGGATGGGAGTGATGGTTGCGGAGGATGGGGGTGGTGGTTGCGGAGGATGGGGGTGCTGGTTGCGGAGGATGGGGGTGCTGGTTGCGGAGGATGGGGGTGCTGGTTGCGGAGGATGGGGGTGATTGTTGCGGAGGTTTGTAGCCTCAGGATGTAACGAAGAAGGTTCTGGATTCCTAAGGCCTCGTGCACATGACCGAGTGTGCACCCCGAGGCTCCTCCGAGGTCTGACGTTCTGATACTTGTAGAAGGTTCTATCCTATTTTGTGAATGAAACCATTCCAATGAATGGAGGACGGAGGAGACTTGGAGGACACTCGGATGTCACCTGAGATCATTCTGTGATCCCTGGACCTGCACACTCGGCCGTGCGCTACAACCTTACAGCAGACACAGATCCTGAAAATAAAGAGAAACAAAGTCAGTAAGAAAGAGGAAGAACTTTCTGTTCTACAATTAAAGGGATATTCTGAGCAGGAGTAATGCCTATCTAATGGCTAGGGGTGCGATCAGTGGGGGCCTGACCCGTCGCCAGAATGAAACACCTTGGTGGCAGGACTGTAACTAAGAGCCCTCTTCCAGGAGATTGGTGGATTGGTGGGGGTCACAATAGTAGGACCCCCCCCACACACACACTCACTGATTTAGCATTTATATCCCTTTGACATAAACCAGAGACCCCTCACCATAGGGCTAGCTGTGTATTGTCTCAGGTATCTCCTAGTGCAGCTCCTTCTCCCCTCTCACAGCACACAGTCCTAGAATCACAGAGTGAAGCTGCAGCTGCGTCCCCCTCCTCCCCCTCCTCTCTGTGTTACTCTATACCAATATATTAGGGGACTGCAGAGGGTTGTTAGGGTTTACAGAAATCCTGCACTCTGGACAGGAACGGGTCTTATGAGTACCAATCTTATCTTATCATGTCTTGTCTTATCTTGCTATATGGTACTGTGACATACATTGCATGGTCATAGATCACAATGTAACCGCGTCCTGCGTCCCATGTAAATAAAAGTCATTACGATTAAGCGATGACTATTATATGCCGGTCGCCTTTCCTTCGTGTTGCAGTCGCCGCTTCTTACGAGTCACCCCCAGCCTTTCTTCCGTTAGAGGTGACGCTCTTCACCCCGGTGTCATGGCCGCCCTCGCCTCTTATGACAGGCTGTGTGTTGCGCCCTCCTCCATGCCAGGATCAGGCTCCAGACTTTGGGTTTGTTGTTGTTCTGCAGCGTCTAGGTGCTTTGTGTACTCGGGATCCTGATGAGATTCTCCCGGATTTGGATCACGTCTTTGGGGAATTAATGAATTTCTGCCGCATTTTCTGAGTTTTTTGGTTCTGCCTCTTGTAAAGCTCAGTGCACATCGACTGTTCCCGAAATCTAATCCCCGGCCGTGATTTATGATGTATTGTAAACCCCGTGTACTTGTTTCCTTCCATAAACCGAATCACCGCAGAAGAGGAGACTAAACAGGTACTAATACCCCCGAAAATAATATTCGACTGCAATTTCCGGAGAGAGTAAAATGTAGGTCAGCGGCGTCTTAATACTTTATGTACAGCGAGTAAGAGAGCGGCAAGGAGCGCGGGGTTAACTCCTCGAGAACAGGGAAGGAGACAAAGGGGCCTGTACCTGGGAGAGTGCAAGGAATATGTCCACCAGCAGCACAGAGGATTCAGGAGAGGAGTGTGGGAGGAGCAGGATCCCCAGCAGCACAGAGGATTTCAGGAGAGGAGTGTGCTGATCATATAGGGAGGTCACAGGGTGACAGTTACATAGTGGGAGGAGCAGGGTCCCCAGCAGTACAGAGGATTTCAGGAGAGCAGTGTGCTGATCTTATAGGGAGATCACAGGGTGAGAGTTACATAGTGGGAGGAGCAGACTGAGGGTGATGGTTGCGGAGGATGAGGGTGATGGTTGTAGTGTATGGGGGTGGTGGTTGTGGAGGATGTGGGTGGTGGTTGTAGTGTATGGGGGGGTTGTTGAGGATGGGGGTGGTAGTTACAGAGGATGGGGGAGCAGAGGATGTGTCTCCTTACTGTCAGGTCTTCGCTTCTCGCCGTCTCGTAGACTTATCAGCTTTGTGTTCAGAACTTCCCATTTCCCGGCCGCTCATAGACATGGACTGTACAATAACGAGAACGATGCATCACTCTGCAGGCTGACTGTGTACAGTAGACGAGTCCCTTATAGTGATGGTGTCTGGTGTTATACATCATACAGATGGCAGGGCCGGTGGTTGCAGAGGATGGGGGTGATGGTTGCGGAGGATGAGGATGGTGGTTGTGGAGAATGGGAGTGATGGTTGTAGTGTATGGGGGTGATGGTTGCGAGGATGGGGGTGTTGGTTGCGGAGGATGGGGGTGATGGTTGTGGAGGATGAGGGTGGTGGTTGTGGAGGATGGGAGTGATGGTTGTAGTGTATGGGGGTGATGGTTGCGAGGATGGGGGTGATGGCTGCGGAGGATGGGGGTGGTAGTTGTGGAGGATGGGGGTGATGGTTGTAGTGTATGGGGGTGCTGGTTGCGGAGGATGGGGTGGTAGTTGCAGAGCATGGGGGTGGTGGTTGCGGAGGATGGGGGTGGTGGTTGTTGAGGATGGGGGTGGTGGTTGCGGAGGATGAGGGTGGTGGTTGCGGAGGATGGGGATGGTGGTTGTTGAGGATGAGGGTGATGGTTGCGGAGGATGGGGTGGTAGTTGCAGAAGATGGGGGTGGTAGTTGCGGAGGATAGGGGTGTTGGTTGCGGAGGATGGGGGTGATGGCTGCGGAGGATGGGGGTGATGGTTGCGGAGGATGGGGGTGTTGGTTGCGGAGAATGGGGGTGATGGCTGCGGAGGATGGGGGTGATGGCTGCGGAGGATGGGGGTGGTAGTTGCAGAGGATGAGGGTGATGGTTGTAGTGTATGGGGGTGATGGTTGCGGAGGATGGGGGTGGTAGTTGCAGAGGATGAGGGTGATGGTTGTAGTGTATGGGGGTGATGGTTGCGAGGATGGGGGTGGTGGTTGCGGAGGATGGGGGTGGTAGTTGCGGAGGATGGGGGTGTTGGTTGCGGAGGATGGGGGTGATGGTTGCGGAGGATGGGGGTGGTAGTTGCAGAGGATGAGGGTGATGGTTGTAGTGTATGGGGGTGATGGTTGCGGAGGATGGGGGTGGTAGTTGCAGAGGATGAGGGTGATGGTTGTAGTGTATGGGGGTGATGGTTGCGAGGATGGGGGTGGTGGTTGCGGAGGATGGGGATGGTGTTTGTAGTGTATGGGGGTGGTGGTTGTTGAGGATGAGGGTGGTGGTTGCGGAGGATGGGGTGGTAGTTGCAGAAGATGGGGGTGGTAGTTGCGGAGGATGGGGATGGTGGTTGTAGTGTATGGGGGGGTGGTTGTTGAGGATGGGGGTGGTAGTTGCGGAGGATGGGGGTGGTAGTTGCGGAGGATGGGGGTGGTAGTTGCGGAGGATGGGGGTGGTGGTTGCGGAGGATGAGGGTGATGGTTGCGGAGGATGAGGGTGATGGTTGCGGAGCATGGGAGTGATGGTTGTAGTGTATGGGGGTGGTGGTTGCGGAGGATGGGGGTGTTGGTTGCGGAGAATGGGGGTGATGGCTGCGGAGGATGGGGGTGATGGCTGCGGAGGATGGGGGTGTTGGTTGCGGAGGATGGGGGTGATGGTTGTAGTGTATGGAGGTGGTGGTTGCGGAGGATGGGGGTGTTGGTTGCGGAGAATGGGGGTGTTGGTTGCGGAGGATGAGGGTGATGGTTGCGGAGGATGAGGGTGATGGTTGCGGAGGATGAGGGTTATGGTTGTAGTGTATGGGGGTGGTGGTTGCGGAGAATGGGGGTGATGGTTGCGGAGGATGAGGAGGATGGTTGCGGAGGATGGGAGTGATGGTTGCAGAGGATGGGGGTGATGGTTGTAGTGTATGGAGGTGGTGGTTGCGGAGGATGGGGGTGTTGGTTGCGGAGAATGGGGGTGTTGGTTGCGGAGGATGAGGGTGATGGTTGCGGAGGATGAGGGTGATGGTTGCGGAGGATGGGAGTGATGGTTGCAGAGGATGGGGGTGATGGTTGTAGTGTATGGGGGTGGTGGTTGCGGAGGATGAGGAGGATGGTTGCGGAGGATGGGAGTGATGGTTGCAGAGGATGGGGGTGATGGTTGTAGTGTATGGAGGTGGTGGTTGCGGAGGATGGGGGTGTTGGTTGCGGAGAATGGGGGTGTTGGTTGCGGAGGATGAGGGTGATGGTTGCGGAGGATGAGGGTGATGGTTGCGGAGGATGGGAGTGATGGTTGCAGAGGATGGGGGTGATGGTTGTGGAGGATGTGGGTGGTGGTTGCAGAGGATGAGGGTGTTGGTTGCGGAGAATGGGGGTGATGGTTGCAGAGGATGGGGGTGGTGGTTGCGGAGGATGGGGGTGGTGGTTGCAGAGGATGGGGTGGTGGTTGCGGAGGATGGGGGTGTTGGTTGCAGAGGATGGGGGTGATGGTTGCAGAGGATGGGGGTGATGGTTGTGGAGGATGTGGGTGGTGGTTGTAGTGTATGGGGGGGTTGTTGAGGATGGGGGTGGTAGTTACAGAGGATGGGGGAGCAGAGGATGTGTCTCCTTACTGTCAGGTCTTCGCTTCTCGCCGTCTCGTAGACTTATCAGCTTTGTGTTCAGAACTTCCCATTTCCCGGCCGCTCATAGACATGGACTGTACAATAACGAGAACGATGCATCACTCTGCAGGCTGACTGTGTACAGTAGACGAGTCCCTTATAGTGATGGTGTCTGGTGTTATACATCATACAGATGGCAGGGCCGGTGGTTGCAGAGGATGGGGGTGGTGGTTGCGAGGATGGGGGTGATGGTGGTGGAGGATGGGGGTGGTGGTTGCAGAGGATGGGGGTGGTGGTTGCGGAGGATGGGGGTGGTGGTTGCAGAGGATGGGGGTGGTGGTTGCGGAGGATGGGGGTGATGGTTGTGGAGGATGGGGGTGGTGGTTGCGGAGGATGGGGGTGATGGTTGTGGAGGATGGGGGTGATGGTTGCAGAGGATGGGGGTGGTGGTTGCGGAGGATGGGGGTGGTGGTTGCGGAGGATGGGGGTGGTAGTTGCAGAGCATGGGGGTGGTGGTTGCGGAGGATGGGGGTGGTGGTTGTAGTGTATGGGGGGGTGGTTGTTGAGGATGGGGGTGGTAGTTGCAGAGGATGGGGGTGGTAGTTGCAGAGCATGGGGGTGGTGGTTGTAGTGTATGGGGGGATGGTTGTTGAGGATGGGGGTGGTGGTTGCGGAGGATGGGGGTGGTGGTTGCGGAGGATGGGGGTGGTAGTTGCGGAGGATGGGGGTGGTGGTTGCGGAGGATGGGGGTGGTAGTTGCGGAGGATGGGGGTGGTAGTTGCGGAGGATGGGGGTGGTGGTTGCGGAGGATGGGGGTGGTAGTTGCGGAGGATGGGGGTGGTGGTTGCGGAGGATGGGGGTGGTAGTTGCGGAGGATGGGGGTGGTGGTTGCGGAGGATGGGGGTGGTGGTTGCGGAGGATGGGGGTGGTGGTTGCGGAGGATGGGGGTGGTAGTTGCGGAGGATGGGGTGGTAGGGACTGTTCTTCCCATCACTTTCTCACACTTTCCCTCCCCACATTCTTTGCTGAGATACAAAGTGTGAACATGTTTATTTCAGAATTGGCAGAAACCTTCGATTCTCAGCCGCATTGTTGGGATTTTTTTATTCCGATGATTAACTGTTCAATATGGATGGAGAGATTTCAGGAATCAGCTCCAAATCTCCAGACGCTGTTATTATGGGATGGACGGCGGCCAGAAGCCTGCGATATAGAAAATACACGACCATAACGGATACGTCCACCGGTCATCAGAAAGTCATAGCGTGTATCCAAGCCCAGCATATCAGATACAGCCTGATAAGTACTGTATCTAATCCTGTGACATGTGACGCCCTCCACATAGTACGACCTCACCTATCATGTAATGTCTGAGATACCAAGCCCCGGCCCTGCCATCTGTATGATGTATAACACCAGACACCATCACTATAAGGGACTCGTCTACTGTACACAGTCAGCCTGCAGAGTGATGCATCGTTCTCGTTATTGTACAGTCCATGTCTATGAGCGGCCGGGAAATGGGAAGTTCTGAACACAAAGCTGATAAGTCTACGAGACGGGCGAGAAGCGAAGACCTGACACTAAGGAGACACACCCGATACCTGATACATGGTCCCGTCTGATTAGTCTGAGGAGGATTTATTATCACCAACAGGGACAGGAATAATAATATAGTAGTGTAATATATACTGTCACATACAGGGGGCGCTGTTATACTGGTAATGTAAGAGGAAGTGTTATAGTACATGTATTATATAGTATACAGTATTATAGTAGTTATATTCTTTACATAGGAGCAGTATTATAGTAGTTATATTCTTGTACATAGGAGTAGTATTATAGTAGTTATATTCTTGTACATAGGAGTAGTATTATAGTAGTTATATTCTTGTACATAGGAGTAGTATTATAGTAGTTATATTCTTGTACATAGGAGGTAGTATTATAGTAGTTATATTCTTGTACATAGGAGCAGTATTATAGTAGTTATATTCTTGTACATAGTAGTAGTATTATAGTAGTTATATTCTTGTACATAGGAGTAGTATTATAGTAGTTATATTCTTGTACATAGGAGTAGTATTATAGTAGTTATATTCTTGTACATAGGGGTGGTATTATAGTAGTTATATTCTTGTACATAGGAGTAGTATTATAGTAGTTATATTCTTGTACATAGGAGGTAGTATTATAGTAGTTATATTCTTGTACATAGGAACAGTATTATAGTAGTTATATTCTTGTATGTAGGAGTAGTATTATAATAGTTATATTCTTGTACATAGGAGGTAGTATTATAGTAGTTATATTCTTGTACATAGGAGTAGTATTATAGTAGTTATATTCTTGTATGTAGGAGTAGTATTATAATAGTTATATTCTTGTACATAGGAGTAGTATTATAGTAGTTATATTCTTGTACATAGGAGCAGTATTATAGTAGTTATATTCTTGTACATAGGAGTAGTATTATAGTAGTTATATTCTTGTACATAGGAGGTAGTATTATAGTAGTTATATTCTTGTACATAGGAGCAGTATTATAGTAGTTATATTCTTGTACATAGGAGTAGTATTATAGTAGTTATATTCTTGTACATAGGAGTAGTATTATAGTAGTTATATTCTTGTACATAGGAGGTAGTATTATAGTAGTTATATTCTTGTATATAGGAGTAGTATTATAGTAGTTATATTCTTGTACATAGGAGTAGTATTATAGTAGTTATATTCTTGTACATAGGAGCAGTATTATAGTAGTTATATTCTTGTACATAGGAGTAGTATTCTAGTAGTTATATTCTTTTACATAGGAGTAGTATTATAGTAGTTATATTCTTGTACATAGGAGGTAGTATTATAGTAGTTATATTCTTGTATATAGGAGTAGTATTATAGTAGTTATATTCTTGTACATAGAAGGTAGTATTATAGTAGTTATATTCTTGTACGTAGGAGCAGTATTATAGTAGTTATATTCTTGTACATAGGAGCAGTATTATAGTAGTTATATTCTTGTACATAGGAGGTAGTATTATAGTAGTTATATTCTTGTACATAGGAGGTAGTATTATAGTAGTTATATTCTTGTACATAGGAGGTAGTATTATAGTAGTTATATTCTTGTACATAGGAGCAGTATTATAGTAGTTATATTCTTGTACATAGGAGCAGTATTATAGTAGTTATATTCTTGTATATAGGAGTAGTATTATAGTAGTTATATTCTTGTACATAGGAGGTAGTATTATAGTAGTTATATTCTTGTACATAGGAGTAGTATTATAGTAGTTATATTCTTGTACATAGGAGTAGTATTATAGTAGTTATATTCTTGTACATAGGAGTAGTATTATAGTAGTTATATTCTTGTATATAGGAGTAGTATTATAGTAGTTATATTCTTGTACATAGGAGTAGTATTATAGTAGTTATATTCTTGTACATAGGAGGTAGTATTATAGTAGTTATATTCTTGTACATAGGAGTAGTATTATAGTAGTTATATTCTTGTACATAGGAGGTAGTATTATAGTAGTTATATTCTTGTACATAGGAGGTAGTATTATAGTAGTTATATTCTTGTACATAGGAGCAGTATTATAGTAGTTATATTCTTGTACATAGGAGTAGTATTATAGTAGTTATATTCTTGTACATAGGAGGTAGTATTATAGTAGTTATATTCTTGTACATAGGAGTAGTATTATAGTAGTTATATTCTTGTACATAGGAGGTAGTATTATAGTAGTTATATTCTTGTACATAGGAGTAGTATTATAGTAGTTATATTCTTGTACATAGGGGGCAGTATTATAGTAGTTATAGTCTTGTACTTATATTTGGGGAGATTTCTTAGGTTTTTTATACATTGGATCTTCTTCTCTCTTTTCTTTTTCCAGCAGTTTGGGGGATTATTTTGTAGAGGTTCCTCTTCTGTATTACAGAGTATGGGAGTATTTGGGGGCTCAGGTGGTGACTGTGGGGTTCTGCGCCTACAGTACAACCAACCTGTTAGGGGGAAGTAGAGGATCCAATCATTGAAATGCTAAGCAGCGACGTCTTGGGGCTCTTTCACCTGAGAAGTAATTGACAATCCGAGCAAATCAATGTGACACAAATGGAAAGTTTCATTTCTGAAGCAGATCAGGATGGATTTCTTGTCCTCCCTGGTGCCCCCTGCTGGCCGGTAATTGGAGCGCTTTGGCTGACTGCACATTGTTAATTATGATCAGTGCAGACTCGCGGCGATTTCTGGGGCTTTTCGGCTATTTCTGTAAGTTGCATATTTATGTCACGTGACTCTCCTGAAAGTAGAACCGCCGGTGCGCGACAAATTGTAAGTGTACAGTGCAAGGCAGCGACCAAGAACCAACCCCGACTTTCTCCAGACGTGTTAATTGGTCGGGTGGCGCAAAATCCGCCGTAATTTACACATTTTTATTTCAACAAATATTCATTTAAATATTTTTGCATTTTTTTTCTCAGAGTTGTCGGCGAGAGGACGAAATAAGAAGAGATTTATTGATGCGGTAATATAAGGATGCGAGATGATGTAATGCGTCATCATGTGACCCGGGAAGCCGAGATTGGAGGAGATGTTTGCAGGGTCAGCACATCATAGAGCTGCTGTATCCACGGCTCTGGGGTCAGTGGGATGTAATGTCTGTAGGATGTTGTAGCCCTGGGTGTGACATGGCGGGGGCCACAATGGGGTCACCATCCTCTAAGTCCGGGCCACACGAGAAGAGGTCACTAGCCAGAATAGAAAGAGCTTTCAGTTGATACAAAATCACATGTTGTCCCATCACAGGGCTCTAGGGGGCAGTGTCATCTCAATGATTCAGACTATTAATCCCTGATCATTGCATTAATACTGCAGATCCAGAGGTCTGTGTGCAGGGGGGATTATGTGGGATCTGGAGGTTTCTATGGGTAGGTCTCACATATGCACATATATATATACACACTTATATACTGTATATACATACACACACACACACACACCATATACACACACACACACACACACCATATACGTATATTTATATGTACAATTTCTACAATATATGGTCTCAGCACAGACTTTTCGTCTAACACCTCTGATCATGTGACATGGACCTGAATGTCAATGCCATGGCTGTATAGTATATAGCATGATATGGGCCCATGCTCATGACTGCCTCTCAGTGTCCATTGATGATATTGCAGCATCTAATTTTAAATTCCAAAAAGTTGAGGACTTTCATAGTCAATCCTTTCGGATGTTGAAGTAAGACATGGCACCTTCAGGTATCAGAAGGACCGAGGGGGTAGAACTGCTAAAAAGTGTAACCCACTGGCCTCTGGTGTAGTTTTGGACTTAGGACCCCCCCCATGTACCTCATTGGTACAGGACACGACTATGACCTGGTAACAATCAGGATCTAATATTGGCCTGATCACCATTTCAGCACTGACCCCTAGTGGTCAAGACTGGGATTTCATGATCTCTAATGCTTTGTACCAGGATAAGAAGGTGGTGTCTGCCTCCTCCCACACAGCGCCTCCCCTGTCCAAGGGTTGTGTCTGGTACTGCAGCTCATCTGCTTCAATGTGAATGTGGCCAAGCTGCAATACCACAGACAACCTCTGTATAGATGTGGCGCTATCCTGTGTGTGGAGGCAGTAAGGGAGCATTATACTGTGGGTTAGGACACTAGGAGGGCATTCTACTGTGTGGGGGGTATTAAAGGGTAGCATACTGTATTTGGTGGCAGTAAGGGGGTAGTAAACTGTTTGCGGGGCAGTATTAGTGGGCTCCAGGTATAACTTTGCTTGTCTCCCAGCAATGCCACCTACCTCCCTGCCTCTGCTATACGCCGCCATCACTGGTTCTCCTCAGACTTCGCTGACTTATAATGGGATCCGTCAGGTTCTTTTCTGGTTTGTGTCTTTCTGATGGGCGCCTGCAGTGTGAACAGAGCCTTAGATCAGAAGCCGTGTAGACAGGCGTGTTAGATGATGATGCTACACGCCGCCCGGGGCACTTATATCAGTCAGACGGTATCTCAGTTCTGACACCCCTGGTGCTACCCCCTATAGACCCCGCGCAGGTGTCGCCGTCGCCGCCGTCTTCCTGTTTGCATAATATAAACTTTAAAGCTTCTTTCCTATAATTTCCAGCTTCCTCAGATCTCGCTCCTGCTTTGTGCCGCCGCTCGCTGCCTCGTGACTCACTGTCTTTATTTTATTAAAACTTGAAGAAACATCCTGACAGATGGCGGCACATCCACAGATCGCAGATTTAAGACACATATTCTGTGATTACAAAATGCAAATCACACGGACTTTATGTAATTTGCAGCACAAGAAGATCCGCCGTGTTCGGGGACTGATCTGGATTCCACATGGTCGGGAGGGCAGATGTGGTTTAAAGGGGGCGATTCCTATAGGGTGTGTTCACACAGGGCAGGTTTGGTGCAGAAATTTACCGTCTATCGCTGCAGTGTATGGACAAACCTTTATAGAGATGAGGCCAAATCGCCATATAGTGAAATCTTCTGACACTTTCCTGTTCCGTCTTCACCATGTCTGAGCAACACCCACACGGACCTCGCACTTGTCACAGCGGAGGGTTTGTTACTCCGTCTACAATCTGCTTAGACATTAATAGTCTGGAATTCAAACTGACACTTTATCTGCGCTGATACATTGTAACGTATCATTTTCAGAAAATTTAAAGGGGTTGTCCAGGAATTGGATCAAACCATGTAAAGTCTGGGGGAGGTGGAAAATAATACTAATAATAGATCATACTTACCTGATCCCATACTTACCTGACTGTCTGCCGGGAGTCTCTTGCCGCATGTCAGCACTTGGACCAATCCAGTGACCTATGTGAGTGACATCACTGCTTCCTCTCCAGAGGTCGCTGATTGGTCTCAGCAGTCACATGACACTCAGGACTTCTGGCAAAGAGGCCACGGCATGACCCTGACAGATGAGTGAGCTCCGGCCTTTCACCTCTCCTGCCACTTAAGCCATTTGCTCCAATTCCTGGACAACCCATATAACCCTTTGGTGGAATTGTTAGGGGGTGATTCATATAGTGGCCCCTATTTAGCCAAAGGCTCTGGGCCCCTACAGTTTAGGGCCTTAATAGAAGATCTGTAAGCATTTCCTGGAGGTGTAAGGGTTAATAATTCATGCATCCTCTAAGCAGTGGTTCCTCGTGGGAGGAGCCTATTGGCTTTGGACCCGCCCCTTTAATTCACCATGTGGGTTCTGTTCTGTGTATAATTCTCATTTCCATCCACATTGACATTCCCCAATCTCTTAAAGGTGACACGTCCGCCTTATTGAACATCCCGGGTCTGGTGTGATCAGATGATGTTCCCCTTTAAGACAATCCCGCGGCGCGGCGCCCGGTCAATGTTTATTACATGTTGAGGACTTTACATTAAATGTCGTTCTTTAATCATATTTTTCATTTCTTGTAAGTTGCTTATTTTCTGTCTGCGCTTCGATCCGCTCGACCCGCCAATTAATCTCCGTCAGAAGAATTGATCAAATCCATCCAAGGCTGTAAACTCTGGAGAAGGAGAAATCTGGGCATTGAAAGCGTCTCAGCCCCAACATTATCACACGCCATTTCTTTAATATTCTTTCCCTATCAGATATTGTGGCGGGGTCGTCCATCATCCCACATACAATTAATATTTTAACGCTTTGAAGTGAAGAAAACGATAAGAAATGAAACGACCTGAAGGGGAAAAGCGGAGAGCGAAGCGGCGAAGATCCGAGCGGGGGCAGCAGGGGGCGCTAATGTCCAAGGAAGAAGATCAGGGATCAGGGACAATACTGGGGGGGGATTTACTAACAATGAGGCTTTGGAAGGAATCTTAGTCAAGAGCCCGATAGATACAAATCACATCACATATAACAAGGGGCTCCGACCATGGCCAAGAAGAGACCTCGAGACTGATGTTCGCCATGATATCACCAAAACTAGGAAACCGGGATAAGAAATGGGAGCGTATACGGCCCGCAAAATCTCACGCGGCATCTACGTGCCACATCATGCGGCACTTTACTCCGTGTGAACTCACCCTAATAGTAGTTATATTCTTGTACATAGGCGCAGTATTTCCAGTATTGATACGACATCTTCGCTTCCTCCTTATTCCTTCTCCTTGTGACTTCAGTCTGATTGCTGCTCTGGGGGTGATGAGATGTTCCTGGAGCTGCGCTGTCACTTTGTCCCTGTTGGGTATATGCAGTGTATGTGTCAGTATATATGTATATGTGTTAGTATATACTGTATATTACGCTGTGTTGTTGCTATTTTGGGACGTTACATAAGATGATACAGTGTATTAATGATAAGATACAAGCTCTGTGCACTATATATAATATATCATCTTCAGCTGGGCCGCAGGGCTCTGCAGCGATCGGCTTTCCCAACGGAGTTATATTAAGGCTTTGGTGATAGACGACGCTCCCGCTACATGGCGAAATGTATGTTCCGGATTCTCCTGAAATAGCGCGCGCTGGCGCTGGGCATCGCCGGGCCGTTGGCAGACGCCGTCCTCCTTCCATTAGGATCCTTTATAATCGTCTCCTTTATGTTGGGTTTAAAAATAAATATTTTTGTTTGCACGCGAGCGTTTTTTTCCCGCATGTCACCGCCATCATTTACATAATATGCTAATGTGAATTTGCATTGGGACATCTGGATCGCGTTGGAATCTCATTTTCTTTCACACGAGTTGAGTTTCCACAGATGGTAGGAACAATTTAAGGGTATTTTTGTTCGCAGCTCAAACATTCCAGCAAATTAGGTGTATTGTGAATAAGCTCAGGCGAAGTGCCATCAAGTTGGGAGATCGGAGCAAGACTGAGGAAGAGACGTCGAAAGAGAAAAGAGTCGTGATTAATGCGGCAGGGCAACGGGGAAGGCGCGGGGGGAGGGGATGATCATCTCTGACACGATAAGAAAGAGATTCTGAACGCTTCGCTCTTTCAACGGGTTCCAGAGCTCCGATCGGATAAAAATAATGGCGTGTCCTTTGTTTGCTCCCAGCTGACACGACTTGTCACACGGCGCGCTGGGAACTGATACACCTCCAATTAATCTGTATTCAACAGGAATAGAACCGCAATCTAGACCCCGAGCACAGAAATAGCTTCTGCCCTTTTCCCTTTCTAATCCCAAGGCCTAGCTCAGCAAGTTCCGATGACATCTCTCCCTGACAAATCTGCTCAAGTCCACGAATTAGTTCTGGAAGTTTCTCGTTACATTGTATTAGCGGCATAATTATATAGAGGGAAGGTCAGAGGCAAGGTGGAGGCGCTCGCTGCCGCTCTAGGAGGTCCGGACGGCGCCGCAATCACTGCCGACAGTTATACATTGTAGCAACTTCTGGCAACAATATCTCTGCAAAGTCTACAGGACCAAGGTGAGCGGTGAAGGCAAAGCACAAAATGCCCATTAAGCCGCCATCTTTATTAATATCATACACGGTAATGGCCTCTGTGTCCTCATCTGCACAATCTTCTTCCTTCCTGTTCTGGATTTGTCACTGGTGCGTGTTTTGGGGCTTTGCTGGTTGGCCCCTTTGTATATTTCTGGGTCGGATATATGAAAGCAGAAACCTTTCTAGTTTTTATGCTGCTGAATGTCTCCAAGACACATCAACCATATCCGGCCCAACCCTGGATCATTAAGAATCAGAAAATAATGAGTAAGTTAATTTCAGATGGAGTGGAGGGGAGTCAGAGGTTTGGGGGGGAGTCAGAGGAGTGGAGGGGAGTCAGAACAGTGGAGGGGAGTTAGAGGTTTGGGGGGGAGTCAGAGGAGTGGAGGGGAGTCAGAACAGTGGAGGGGAGTCAGAACAGTGGAGGGGAGTCAGAGGAGTGGAGGGGAGTCAGAACAGTGGAGGGGAGTCAGAACAGTGGAGGGGAGTCAGAGGAGTGGAGGGAGTCAGAACAGTGGAGGGGAGTCAGAACAGTGGAGGGGAGTCAGAGGAGTGGAGGGGAGTCAGAGGACTGGAGGGAGTCAGAACAGTGGAGGGGAGTCAGAGGAGTGGAGGGAGTCAGAACAGTGGAGGGGAGTCAGAGGAGTGGAGGGGAGTCAGAGGAGTGGAGGGGAGTCAGAACAGTGGAGGGGAGTCAGAACAGTGGAGGGGAGTCAGAGGACTGGAGGGGAGTCAGAGGACTGGAGGGAGTCAGAACAGTGGAGGGGAGTCAGAGGAGTGGAGGGAGTCAGAACAGTGGAGGGGAGTCAGAGGAGTGGAGGGGAGTCAGAGGAGTGGAGGGGAGTCAGAACAGTGGAGGGGAGTCAGAACAGTGGAGGGGAGTCAGAGGACTGGAGGGAGTCAGAACAGTGGAGGGGAGTCAGAGGAGTGGAGGGAGTCAGAACAGTGGAGGGGAGTCAGAGGAGTGGAGGGAGTCAGAACAGTGGAGGGGAGTCAGAGGAGTGGAGGGAGTCAGAACAGTGGGGGGGAGTCAGAACAGTGGAGGGGAGTCAGAGGACTGGAGGGGAGTCAGAACAGTGGAGGGGAGTCAGAGGAGTGGAGGGGAGTCAGAGGAGTGGAGGGGAGTCAGAACAGTGGAGGGGAGTCAGAGGAGTGGAGGGGAGTCAGAGGAGTGGAGGGGAGTCAGAACAGTGGAGGGGAGTCAGAGGACTGGAGGGAGTCAGAACAGTGGAGGGGAGTCAGAGGAGTGGAGGGAGTCAGAGGAGTGGAGGGGAGTCAGAGGACTGGAGGGGAGTCAGAACAGTGGAGGGGAGTCAGAGGACTGGAGGGAGTCAGAGGAGTGGAGGGGAGTCAGAACAGTGGAGGGGAGTCAGAACAGTGGAGGGGAGTCAGAGGAGTGGAGGGAGTCAGAACAGTGGAGGGGAGTCAGAGGACTGGAGGGGAGTCAGAACAGTGGAGGGGAGTCAGAGGACTGGAGGGGAGTCAGAACAGTGGAGGGGAGTCAGAACAGTGGAGGGGAGTCAGAGGACTGGAGGGGATTCCAAGGACTGGAGGGGAGTCAGAGGAATACAGCAGAGGTAACGGAGTATAGGTTGGTCATAGTAGAGCAGGGAGGTCAGAGGAGTATAAGGGAATTAGAGGAGTTCATTAGAGTCAAGAAGAGTTCAGCAATATCTAAGGAGTGCCGGGGAGTTAAATCCAATCCCATGGAGAAGTAGCCAAGCTAAACTGTGGTTTCCTCTCCTCAGGTCCCAGCACATTCATACAAGTCCCATAATCCTCTCCTATATGACATTGAAGGGGAGGTCATGAAAGGCCTCATCTGCCCATGATCTGGTCCAACAAGCGCGCTCCTTCATACCTCTCCATCCTTCACGACGCCTCCGGACAACATACGATGAAGAAGACTAATATAAATGTCTCAGTATTGAGTACAATCTGCATGTTCTTATCTTGGAGCGTTGCCCACACTCCCCATCACCATCGGCGTATGTTCTGAGATTGTAGGACGTCTGCGCTTTCCATCCTCCTTTGTTTCCTATCCTGCCAATACCTAAGAGATCCGCCATCCGCAGCCTCCAATTCATCTCACATCATTAAGAGCATCTTAAAAATTCAGCAAAGCATCTTCAGCCAAAGTCTCCTGCACCGAGGAACCATTGTAAGTGGAAGCAGCGCTCCCCGGAGACCCCTGACACGGCGTAGTTACCGTCCATTTATTATTCTCTTATTTATATTGATATATTATTTAGACAACAAATAGACTGAAGTGAATAATTAATCCTCATAAATGGGGGGCTCGCACTCGCCTGGCCGCCATCATTAAGCTTGCCCTCAGATAACGCGGCGCCCTGAGACGGCCGACCTGTTCACAAACTCATTTTGATAAAGATTTATCGAGTGACTGATCAAAGGCGTACAAGCTGCGGCACCTCATTAAAACCAGGAAAGACCATGAAATGCGCACAAAAGAATGTAATATCAGTCGGAGCCGCGCCACGGAAAACATCATCGCCTTGAGGGTCTTGGAGGAATCTGAATCTATTTTTTTTAATGTTATCATCATGTGCAGCATAAAACAATGAGGCGTCCTAGAGTCCATAGAAGACGAGCAGAAATATCACAGGACCCCTGGGAGCAAAGACGTCATTAGCATGGCGAGGGGCAGCCTTGGCAGGGACTGGAGGAAAACCCGACTAACGTTCACTCTTACAGGTTTATAACATATTACATACCGGATCCTAAAGATCTCCAGATGTTACATCACTAAAGTAGAGGATTGACTCATATTATACATATTGGAGGAGACATATGGCGATTTGCATCACTCCCTTGAATCCACACCTTGGACATAAGCGGGTTTTGCTGTTCCCTGTGTATTGGGGCCCAGTCTACCCTACAAGGAGTTCACATGGGCCTCAGATACCTCCGGGTTCTTCAGGCTTCCATAGGTTGAATGGTTTTATATGACCTTGTGTGTGAAGTAGAGAAGTTAGAGGAGTATTCACACCTGAGCAGGTTATTCTCTATGCATAGGGTAGGGAAGAACTTGCAGATCATGGGGTCTGACTGCTGAGATCCCCCAATGATCATTAGAATGGGGGTGATTTGTTCCCTCTTCTGATTGTCTCGGTGGTCGGGACTGCTGGGGATTGTTGAAGTCCATGGATCTCACATTGAAGTGAATGAAGCGCTCACATCCATCCAGAATGGGTCACAATACCCCAGTTCACCTGACTGATGGGGGTCTAAGCGGTCGTTCAATATGCGTTATCCCCTATCTATTCTGAGACCCCCACTTATCATGTGGATGTTTTGCCCCCGTTCTGAAAGGCACAGGGTTGGTATTACTGGAGATTGCTGAAGTGCAGGGCTCACTTATATCCATATATTCAGCAGTCCCATTGAAATGAATTGAGAGTTGTTTTACTAGAATACAAATGTGGCAGATGTTGCAGTGGCCATGGAGAAGGAAGACAGAAAAAGTGGTGGAGTCAACCTGAGCGGGGCCCTCTATATCCAGGGGCCACATAGCAGCTGCACAGGCTGTCCCTATAGTACAAAGGGTCTTGTCTACTTCATCTGATCATCAATGGCCAACATTGGGTAAAGTCTGACAGGTAACAATGTAACAAACTAAACACATAACAATGTAACAAACCAAAACAAATAGCAATGTATCCAACTATAAACAAAAGCAAATAACAATGTATCAAACTAAACACAACAACGTATCAAACTAAGGCAAATAACAATGTATCCTACTATAAACAAAAGCAAATTACAATGTATCAACTAAAAATAAAGCAAGTAATGTGTCAAAGTAAAACAAAAGCCAATAACAATGGGGGGTATGTATTATGGCTGGCGCTCAGTATGGCAGTGTTAGTGAAATCCTCTGCTGGCACAAGATGCACCTGAATTTTTCAGAGGCTCCTTGTCTCCTCTTATGAATCCTGTGCTCCAGAATTGTAATCCGCACCATTTTCCGGTGTATCTCATGCCGGCCTCCTGGTAAGTGTGTTGGGCTGAGGCTTCCCCACCTTGTCCTGCCTTGATCTCTCTCTTTTTTGGTGCAAGTAAGTGCCAAAGCAGAGCCAAATTTGCTCAAACTTGTTGATGGGTTAGTAAATTCCTAACAATGAATCAAACTAAGCAAATAACAAGGTATCAAAGTTACATCAAATAACACCGACTTTGTCAATCCTCCGCCATCGCTTTGGCTGATAATCCAGGCGGTCTCGTTCATTACACACCTGGGCGGTGACATCGGATGACATCAGGTGCGGTTTTTTCTCCGCTTCCCTGGAACCTGATGAAGGATCGGCTCTCGTCTGTCTGGATGAGCAGATACAGAGAGCGGGAAGTCATAAATGAATGTTCTGATGGATGGCCTTCCATTACGGGACATGTCCTCCAGCTCCGAGCCTCATCTACGTTCCATTAATACGGCGATTTATGCTGATGAAACTTTAAACAGCTTCTATTTATTTTGCCGGGAGTTTTGATGCACAATTGGTCGACTTTCCATAATTTGTAATGTGGGCCTTTTAATTCATAGAGGCAGAACCGCTTCAATCTCCTCCTATTAATATTTCAGCGGATTTACTCAACATGAAAATGGCAATATCTTCCAAGATGTAATGATAGGAAACCTCCATTTGTCTTACTAAGTGAGGTGTCAGACGGTGTGCGGTGGTTTCTGGTTCCTCGGCTTGAGGAATAAAACGTTCTGTCGCTTTAAGACTCCAACAGGTTTGTCCGTGGTCTCCGACTAGAGACGGCGGGAAACGATTTCAGAAAACATAAATCTGTGAGTCTGGAAGTAAACAACATGAAAAGGAGATGTGAGGGCTTCAGACAGTTCTTTAAGCCTCGGCCCCCGACGGTGCGGAGTCTCAGCATATCCCCGAATGAGCGCCGAGGATCAATCAGCCATTTTGATATCTCCACCAGTTCCTTCAAGGAGACGGATAAATATTTTCTGGTATTTTAATGAGAGCTATAGGAAAAGAAATCAAGGTCTGTAAAAGGTATTACGGCAAGAGTTTGTGGAGGACATGAAAAAGCGTGTCGACCTGGAGGAGATCTGATGAGGCGGCAGACTGGGAATATGCAACATGGCGTAACGTAACGTCCTTGTGTGGCGGAGTCTCAGGGAAAGGAACAGGCAGGCGGAGGGTTAATAGGCTTTAATCTTCAGTAGGCCATGACGACAGCTACAAGGAGCTCAGGGTAACAAAGTAAGACGCCTGCCGTGCTCTTCATCTGGGTGAGCTATGGCAGAGAGGTTTAGGACCATTGATGGGGACATCAACCATCCAGGAGCTCCTCCTATTGTATCTGCCACGTGCCCACTTTCCTGCACACCCTGACCGGACACAGCGGGGCCACTCCTATAGCTCCTCATGGCAGCACAATGTGCTCTGTTGTGTCACTGAAATGGTTTTACTTGACGTTGGGCTAAAGCTGTTGTCTTTGTGGAGCCCTGGATGTTACCCCTAACCCCGGTAATGGCAGCTAGATTACTATGGGACGCTGGACAAATCAGCAGTGATGGAGAAAATGTCATACAAAGTCCTGCAAAATACATTGAGTACAGACAGCAAGGAAGGCGGTGAAGGAACGCTCCAGGCAGCCAACCAAGACAGACTTGTGAGGAGAGGCCTGCTGGAGAGAACTGGAGAAGACGCGCTCACCTGGAGACCCGGCAGTCTTAGGATTGTTTGCTCTCACACCTCCGTCCTCATCTTCTGCACCTTCAGCTCCATTGAGTAAAAATGATTAAGTGCCACTGTCTGTGTCTGTGCCCACAAGGCTCTATCCAGGGATCTTCTCTTGCTACCTCTTGGTCCAGTCCTGGTGTAGGTGACAACTGACTCTGGTGCATCGAGACACATCAATATCTAAGCAAGGGAAACATGGGCGGACAGGTAGCATGAACACAAGGCAGGACACAAGGTACATTAGGAGTGAGATGGGGTAAGGACACGGGCCGAGGTCAGGGCTGGCAGAGCAGGATCAGAGTCAGATGACAAGCCAGGGTCAAACTCTGCAGGAAACAAAGTATCAGAGGCAAAATATATGGGAACTGGTGAGCTGGGAATCTCTGCATAGGCGACTGACGGGGGAGGAAGGAGCCATAACAAGCAGGTTAAAGACTAGTCCCTCCATGTTACAAAAGCTGGAACTGTCTCCTACGTTAGGCTCTGAGAGGCGTCACATTGAGCTGGCCCTTGTCTGACCCCATTATCTCTAAGGAGGATGGGATTAGCGACTGCTCTACATCACTGACTTGGGGGATACAACCGCTAAAATCTGACATTGCGGATCTTACTTTTATGGAGACTGGAAGACAATTGGGCTTTTCAATGCAAAAAATTGTAGGGCTATGAAAACTATAACACCTCAATGGACCTTCCCTGTGATGTGAAGATGGACAACGCTCGTACACATGGACAATGCCGCCTCTCGATACCTCTTTAGTGTGTGTTACTTGGTTTTCTTGCTCCAGATCCCTATGATGGTTGTAGAGATCCACTGCTCTGGTTTCTTTCAGCATTACCCCCTATACCCCCTATATTACCCCCCTATATTACCCCTATATTACCCCCTATACCCCCTATATTACCCCCTATATTGCCCCCTATATTACCCCCTATATAACCCCCTATATTACCCCCTACATTACCCCCTATATTGCCCCCTATACCCCCTATATTACCCCCTATATGTGTCGTAGTCGATAAAGTGTCTCTAATCCTGGGTAATAATCCGCTGAGGATGGATGACGGGACATTCCCTGTATTTGTCTTCCCGGGTCTCATCCACCAGATCAGTCTCATGAGACGGCAGGAGAGCAGAGATTTGGCTTTTAGAGGTCAATGGCACATTGTGCTGAAGGGCAGAGTCTCCATGTTTTAGGCCACATTAGAAGGTGTTTAGTTAATGGAGGGCTCTGCACCAGGGGAAATAGGGCACTCATTCAAGCTAATGGACCCAGTGGGCGGCCATTGATTTCCATTGTGTCCTGGCATGCTCTGGTGCCCTGTAGGGAAAGAAATATCAATGTGAGCGCACGTCCATTACATCTAACAAATGATTGTAGGGTTGTCGGCAGGATCGGATTGTTCCCGGGGATCTCTCATAAAGATGGACAAAGACAGACCAATAGAGAAGGAACAGCACAAGGATACAACCCATCTGTTCTAGGGGATGATAAGATCTCGCTAATAGGCAGTGCTGCTGAAAGGGGCGGGGCTGTGACAACCTCAGGCTCATTTACATGGAAAGCAGAGGTTGTCACGGCTGTGGATTCTCCGTCCAAAATATAATTAAAGGAGTTTTCCAAGAAAACTGGAAAAAGAGGCGATAACCAGCTACCCTTGTCCCCTGTTCTGGCCTTGGGTCCCCCATTATATCTTATTCTGAAAGTTACTGAGTGGTCCCGGGCCGCACTGGTCACATGTTGGGTACAAATTAGCAGAGGCATCACTGGTACCAGCAAGTAACCATGGAGAGCAATGCCTGCCTGGGATGGAATGGGGGACCTAATGCCGGAACAGGGAACCCGGTGGGGGAGGATTGCATTTTTTTAACCCCTGGTTTTCCACATTATCTGGAAACCCCTTTGATATAAAATATCTGCTTGCTGGCAATGAATAGGAGCATGCTCCACTTACCTACAAAACTAGTCCTGCTAGTACAGCTGCGGCTTCAGTACGAAGTGGGGAGATCTGCTTTGTAGCTTATACTATCAGAGAAAAAGGCTTCGCTCTCCTCCTTCCTAAAACTGACATTAACTCTGGAAACTCTGCAAATTCCACCTTGGTCTTTCAGGATGGATTGTCAGCTCACAGAGGGGTCAGATTGCAAATACCTATGGAAGTATAGAAGGCTATGAAGGGATAGGGGGAGCTCTGAGGGACAGGACACAGATATTCTGTTGCAGCTAGTAGTAAGTTTCTATCTCATCCCAAGTACTTTACTTACATCAGCACTTTCTATAATGTCCCATATGCTGCTGCTGCTTCTGAGTGAGGGTTATGGAGAAGAATCTCCACTACTTGGTGTGTACAGTGTAAGGGAGACCTATAGGAGTCATATAATAGCCAGAGATATTGTCAGTCCTCACGTACACACATGGCAGCTTATCCTGAAAAGTCACCTATGTCGGATATGGTGCAATCTAAAAGCACAAGAAATATCCTCGCGCCCCATTACTCTGCTTGGTTCTCGGGATCTCGGCGTTGGCTCTTCCCTTCCGTTACATGATCTGTATTTTTACGAGGTTATTACAGGGAATGACACGATTTAGCAGCTTGATACAATGGAGTCCAAGAATGAAGGTGTAATAATGGCAGCCGCCTGTGACATGCAGCGAAGGCTTCCATCAGTTACCGGGCACGGTTTCCTCTTCCTCCAGATTTCCTCTCTCTCGATATTTCGGAATTTTTTTTTTTCGTGTTTATGAGAACAAATTTGGTTTGGCTAAAAGCTGTTGTTTTGTCTGATGTAGCGGCAGGTGACTTTGTAGCTTGTATCTCTGGCGTGCAGGCTGCTGGCGCCTCCGATGCACAGACACTGGCCCGCACTGAATGTGAGGAAGGTTACAGCTGATGGAAATTGCTGGGCCCTTTGCCCATAGTACATATAGGGCTGGATTGTGTAGGAAGCAGCAGGAAGATGCTGATTATGCGCTGCAGCTGTGATCATCACTTCCCTTCTCTTCCGAAAATTAACATTCCAAAAAAGTTTATTAAATTTCTTCCCTTTTTTCACTGTTATAGTTTTACTTGCACAAATGCAAAGAATTTACAAAAATAATGGACAATCAGAGTCTCCTTCTGTGAGCGCAGGGGTCGGCCTGGAGGTCCTCCACATGCTTTTTGCACCCTTGAATTTCATTCTTTCTTTCTTTTGTGCCCTTTGGCACCCTTCCCATGAACTTGGCATGGTCTGTAAGCTAAATGCAATCAAGACTCTTAGAATTGAGCTCCTTTATTTTGCTTTTTTGGGTGCCCCTCCTCGTCTGTCCTGCGCACTTGGCTTTACCTCTTCTGCATCCATGGACACTCCTGATTTTCTGGTGTACCTGTAGGTACCTGCACACCTTTACCATTCAGTTCTTCTCCTCTGTCTTCTGCACGCTTGAATACTCCTGATTTTCTGGTGCACCTGTGAGTACCCTGCACACCTTCACCATTCGGTTCTTCTCCTCTGTCTTCTGCATCCTTGGACACTCCTGATTTTCTGGTGCACCTGTAGGTACCCGCACACCTTCACCATTCAGTTCTCCTCTATCTTCTGCACCCTTAGACACTCCTGATTTTCTGGTGCACCTGTGAGTACCCGCACACCTTCACCATTCAGTTCTCCTCTATCTTCTGCACCCTTGGACACTCCTGATTTTCTGGTGCACCTGTAGGTACCTGCACACCTTCACCATTCAGTTCTCCTCTATCTTCTGCACCCTTGGACACTCCTGATTTTCTAGTGCACCTGTAGGTACCTGCACACCTTCACCATTCAGTTCTCCTCTATCTTCTGCACCCTTGGACACTCCTGATTTTCTGGTGCACCTGTGAGTACCCGCACACCTTCACCATTCAGTTCTCCTCTATCTTCTGCACCCTTGGACACTCCTGATTTTCTGGTGCACCTGTAGGTACCTGCACACCTTCACCATTCAGTTCTCCTCTATCTTCTGCACCCTTGGATACTCCTGATTTTCTAGTGCACCTGTAGGTACCTGCACACCTTCACCATTCAGTTCTCCTCTATCTTCTGCACCCTTGGATACTCCTGATTTTCTAGTGCACCTGTAGGTACCCGCACACCTTCACCATTCAGTTCTCCTCCTCTGTCTTCTGCACCCTTGGACACTCCTGATTTTCTGGTGCACCTGTGGGTACCCGCACACCTTCACCATTCAGTTCTCCTCTATCTTCTGCACCCTTGGACACTCCTGCTTTTCTGGTGCACCTATGGGTACCCACAGACCTTCACCATTCGGTTCTCCTATGTCTTCTGCACACTTGGACACTCCTGATTTTCTGGTGCACCTGTGGGCACCCTACACACCTTCACCATTCGGTTCTCCTCCTCTGTCTTCTGGACCCTTGATGTACTTCTCACTCCTTGATATACTATGGATCTACTACAACCCCCATCATCCACAATGATCATCAAATATGTCCCAGCTGTTAGTGGACAGGAATGGCTTCAGATCCTGTACATGTATCAGGGGTCAGAGGATCTAACTCCCCCCCCCCCCCTAGTAATAATATCCCTCATACTCTGAGTGCAGATGGCCCCTGTTACCTCCAGGGCCCCTTAGGCCGACTACTCTGCCCATGATGTCTATAATATATAAGTATGATGGATAAGGGCAACGGTGTAGAAAGACAACAGCAATGCTACGCATGGGGCCCTAGCCCTGTAATGACTACTACCAGGCGTCAATCATCCGCTCCTGCAGGAGACATTACAGGACATGTTCTGCATCATCTGTCAGGTGAGAAGCTTCCTGCTCACAATGTGAATCCATTGAGCGGGCGCTGGGATCCTCCATCCAAACATCGCAACACGGCTGCCATTAAAGAGCACCTGTCACCTTTCTGCTTATTGTGCACGTGCCCAGAATTCTGATTATATTAGGACTTACAGTATTTAGGAATATTGTGCGACGGATAAAGAGATAGATTGTGAGCTCCAGGGGTCAGGGGCCATAAGTGCAATACATTGAGCGCCGGTACAACTGGATTTCTGCCAAACAAGGAATAAACCCATCTTTTATTAGTTGTAGCGATGTTGTTACAGGTTGTCAGGAAGATAATAAATGTATGTCCGTCTGGTAGCACGCCCATTACTATGCGCCCCCTGTGAGATGTCGTCTTGGGCGGTCATTCTCACCAGTGGCCTCTGAGGAGTGAACCAGGTGCCGGAGATGCGAGGAGGATTGATCTCCTTCTGATGATGTTTTTATAAGTCTTTTTTTGTCTGTAGCGAGCGCTGCTCTGCACAACGTGAACTCTTCAGTCTGAGATGTTCTCCCCGCTGATGTCTCCTGCACCTTCAAAGCGGCCGCTCTCCGGTCTGATCTGCAGATCTCCAGGGCTCTCTTCACAGTCCCTGACCAAGGTGAAATAATAATATAACACAGTGACGTGGTCTGAAGGCTAAGAAAAGACAAAGATACCGGCTCTATATCCCAAGTGTGCAGGAGGGAAAAGATTGGAGGGGATTTATTAAGACTGGAGAGCTTTACTTGATTCATTCCCCGCAGGTGTATCACGTACTGGTCACAGGTCTACATCTGTCAGGGGCTGGTATAGACTTATAGTTTGTATCACACTGGTTTTTTGAGTTATAGGAAATCTGGTGGAGCAGACCATCCCTACCCCGGCCCACCTAGATTCTGGACCAGACCATCCCTTCCCTGGTCCACCTAGATACTGGAACAGACCATCCCTGCCCTGGCCCACCTAGATACTGGAACAGACCATCCCTGCCCCGGCCCACCTAGATACTGGAACAGACCATCCCTGCCCCGGCCCACCTAGATTCTGGAACAGACCATGCCTTCCCCGGCCCTCCTAAATTCTAGACTAGACCATCCCTGTCCCGGCCCATCTAGATTCTGGAGCAGACCATCCCTTCCTTGGCCCACCTAGATACTTGACCAGACCATCCCTTCCTTGGCCCACCTAGATACTTGACCAGACCATCCCTTCCTTGGCCCACCTAGATTCCCGTCCTGCTTTGCCCATTGTAAAAACTGGCGAGTGGGGTGCAGAGACAGAGATGTCAATCTGAGGTACATTTTTGGCCACTCTCCAGGCACATCCGCATTAGTAAATATGAGCCATTGTCTGAACGAGAGTTTGACTCCAAATAACTATCCACACCTTAGTCTGTGGTCACAACTCACCAGCTTACCCCACCCCCACCACCATCACCATCCACCAACAAGTCAAAGGTCAGCGATACTCCTGGGCCCAAGTTCCAAATCTTTAACACCCTCCTCTCCATGTGTAATTTAAGGTACCACCACCTTCCCAAATATCCCATGTCAAAATGGGATGAGACTTATAAAACCCACCTCCAAATCGCTGAACCCATTCTGCTTGGGGGTAAACCCCGGAAAGTTTAGGGGCATCCCCAGAAGTGATGGACATCACTACATTGCCTGAACAGAAAACCTGTAGGGACCTAACACTTGTCACAGCTGAGGGTTTGTTACAACTGGATCCGGTTTAGAATATCCAACAAGTTGGTTACAATGTAGCAGTAATATGAATAGAATGTGGCAGAATCTGGTGTATAAGCAATAATAACCTGCCCCAGTGACGTGTAATATACATGTACAGCTCAGCAATAGTCCTCGATACTGGATACCCTGGGCACGGACCCCTCTGCGTCTTCCATCGGGCCCCTCCGGGGTCTCTCGTTGTCTGCAGGTTCCTCCTTGTCGTCTTCTCACAAGTCATTTACAGACAGACATTTTTCATCATCTCGATATTAAGGGCTTTAGTGCGAATCTCCCGGGATAAAGCAGAAGGTGCACAACATTGTCAATGATGGATTCGGCTCCGTTTGGGGGAAAAATAGTTGTGATAGTGCTGTCATAATACAGAGATCAATAACCCGCCGAGGCTTAAAGGGACGGCCCAGACAACACTTGTATACTGTTATTAAAGTCTATGGGTTCCCATGTATACAGACTACAGACACCCCGTATATAGTCTGGCCTGTAGTCTGCAACACCAGAATAGCAATGGAGGAAATGATAAGCCCGGGATCCGAGTGCGCAGGGTGTGTAGTCTGTTACCATGGAGACACATAGATGTGCACCGGAGCCGTGTACCTAGAACTAGAGATGAGCGATCCAGTGCAGAGCAAACCCGATTCACACCAAATTTTCCATCAGTTTCCGATTTGAAACAAATTCTAAACCCTGAAAATGAAATGATTGTATAGTGGGGTCTCTTCAGACCTCGCAGTGTTATAGGTGGAGGCCCCGGGGGTGTATACAGTTATATCTACCTTACTTCGGCACTGCCTCTGGGTCCTCTGCAGGTCTGGGTCACCATCCTGGGGTCACCGCTGAGGTCTCTGATTGGGCCTAAGAAGTCACATGACGATGGCATGGCATCATGACTTCAGCGCACCCCATGTGACCATCAAGGCCCAATCACAGGTCTCAGCGGTGACTCTGGAGCGCATGATGTCACCCGAGGTCAGAAGACAACCCAAAGGGGACGCCGGACACTCATAAGAGGCGGGGGGAGGTGAGTATAACTGTTTGGGAGGTTCCTGCGCCTCCTCTTCGGCCTCCACCAATAATTTTACTTCCTCTTTGTGACGAACTTTTTCGAGCCATAAAAGAATCCTCAGATCTTCGCCGATCGCGGCTAAAAACAGAAGATTTTTACTAATCCTGTAATTTTATTGCATTTAGTGTGGTATTTGCATCTGGTGACTGCAGGTCCGGGAGCAGGTGAGGTATATCTCATGGTTAGGCTTTATACGCCATTCTATACGCCATTATATACACTTGTATCCGCTCATTGTCTGCCGCCGTCGCCTTGTTCTTTCCTCTTCTCCATTATTTCGGAGCCGGGTATTTGCTGAATACAATGTCGGTGATTTTTCTATTTTCTTTGAGAATATAAAGCAGCCTCGGTGTTATTGAATCCTTCTTTGCGTCCAGATGGCGGATTATCATGAATAGATGTTTTAGATTGAAGGTGGTGGAAGCGCGGCGTCCGCTGGACTGATGTGCGCTCGCCAGGGCTGGGTGTCTATAGGGGAGGTTTATCTAGTAAATCTCCTTGGTGATTCATCCGCTTCCAGCTCTGGAGGAGCTGAATACTTCAGACGTTGCGGATTCTTAAGCACTGGAGAAATCTAATGACAGTACATTGTGTAATGGAGGTCTGGCCCTAATTACCTGCCCCCTCTGTACCGGTCCAGTCAAGTGCGGAATCATCTATTACTCTTAGGAATATTCCGCACACACACGGAAACTTACATTTGTTCCACATCAAAAAATCCAATTTCTGCTCATTTTATAGAAGGATGATGGAGAGAAGAGCGAGGAAGCGTTGACGGAGAAGACGCCGGGCTGATGTCATCGCTCCTTCACCTCTCACTTCTTCTTTCCTTTCAGATTTTTCAGTGTCTTCATCTCAGGCATCTTCTTCTCCGGTTCTTCTTGATCTCCATCGCCTTCCCTTCTAGATTCTTCTCCTCCATCTCTCTGAGTATAATCTCGTCTCCTTATACTTCTTCCCCAGTCCTTATATTATTTCCTCTTCTTCCTCTTATTTTCTTCCTCAGTTCTAGCTCCTTCTTTTCCACCAGCTCTTCTCTCTGCTCCTTCTTCTCGTCTTTCTCTCTTCTTTTCCTTGTACTTCATCTTTTCCTTCTTCTATTTTCCTTTCTTCTATCTCTACTTCCTCCTCTTTCCTTTCTCCTTCTTCCGTCTCTTCCTACATTTTCTTTTTCGGCTTCTTCCTCTTCTCCTTCTTCTCCTCCTCTGCCATATACATGTTTATCTTATTTCATCTCCTTCCCATCTTCTTGTAACCCCATTGCTTCATTTTCCCACATCTTTCCTTTTTTCTTCATGATTTCTTGTAACTTCATTTCTTATGTTTTCTTTTCTATATACACCTCCCCTTCTACCTCCTCCATTACTCCAGCTTTTCTTCCTCTTCTCCTCACACTACATCTTATCTTCTTCATCTTCCATTGCAACATCTTGACTTCTGCCTTTCCTTACCCTACACCTTCTCTTCTCCCTCCCCTATTACTCCATCTTTCCTTCCTCTTCATCTTTACTTCTTCTTGCCCTACACCTTCTTTTCTTCATCCCCTTTTACTCCATCTTTACTTCCTCTTCTCCTTACACCTTCTCTTCTCCCTTCCCCATTACTCCATCTTTACTTCTGCTTTTCCCTAGACTTTCTCTTCTTTCTCCCCCATTTCACCATCTTTACTTCCTCTTCACCTTGTTCTACACTTTCTCTTCTTCATCCTCCTTTGCTCTGTCTTTACTTCCTCTTCTCCTTACACCTTCTCTTCTCCCTCCCCATTACTCCAGCTTTTCTTCCTCTTCACCTTGTTCTACACTTTCTCTTCTTCATCCTCCTTTGCTCTGTCTTTACTTCCTCTTCTCCTTACACTTTCTCTTCTTCATCCTCCTTTGCTCTGTCTTTACTTCCTCTTCTCCTTACACTTTCTCTTCTTCATCCTCCTTTGCTCTGTCTTTACTTCCTCTTCTCCTTACACCTTCTCTTCTCCCTCCCCATTACTCCAGCTTTTCTTCCTCTTCACCTCCTTCTACGTTCTCTTCTTCATCCTCCTTTACTCCATCCTTCTTTCTTCTTCTCGCACTGCACCTTCTCTTCCTCTTCTACTATTGCACTATCTTTTCCCTCTTCTTTGCCCGTTCCCATTGACTTTCTCATCTCCCATAGACGTCCACCATGAGCTGTACTGACACAGAGCCATTATAAAGCATCGCAAGTGATAAAAACGACCAAATTCAACCAAACAAATGTAATAGTTTCAGCCAATAATATTAATCATCTCTCCTTAGGCTCAAAGCTACAACAAGGAACAATGAGGTCGGAACTCTTAAGGGTTCCCACTATAAGGACATGACCCTCGGCTTCTTCTCTGACTGTTAGGCAGAGGTCGACCACTATAGCTGTATCCAAACTAGTAACTAAATCACCAAAGGCTTCCGTGGGCTGAGGAGGAGAAGGAGGAGGGTGATGGAGGTTCGATGGTTTCCAGCTTTCTCCAGCGATTACAGTTTCGGCCACACAGGACCAGCTCAGTCGGTTCTCGCTAAATACAGACATTGGTGCAACAACATTGGCCAGGCTAGAAATGTAAAGTGATGTAGACAAAGAGTTAAGAACAATCTGAGCTGCAATGTAACGTTCTGTAATGTTCGGTTTGGACGAGTTGAATGGAATAAAAGGTGTTTTTATTCCTTTCATTGCGGTTTGTGTCATCTCCATGGAAACGCAAGGCCAAGATGGTGTGTTAGGAACGCGGGCCCTTAAATCTTACCTTTTGTTTTCTCCTTCCCTAAGGGTTTAATTGTTCCTCGGCGTTCCTCCAGAAACCATTGTCCTCCAAAAAGAATAGAATATTTTTGTAGAAGAGAATTCTTCTCACAAGTTTTTGTGGAATAGCCGAGAGCTGCCGAAACTCGCCGGTAATTACCTGCGTTCCATCAGTCACTGTTTTCCTCTACAAAATAGTTTTGTCCCTGACCAGGTGCCGGATTTACCTCTCATGTTATTCATATTCCTGCTTAGGCAGCGCCACCTTGGATTCACGTCTGCCGGCATCAAGTTCTCATGATTTAATAATAGGAAACTTCTTAAAGTAAAACTCCAGATTATTTTTTCATAAATCACTAGATGTGAGATTTTGTAATACTGAGCGTCTCCTTAAAGAACATTGTCTCCTTCTCCACGTTACCTCTATGTCTGGCGACTACAGCGCGCACCTGCTCAGAGTCTCTGCCCTATGAAAGTCATCTCATGGATAGGCCTTCAGCTTTATTATAATGGACAAACCCTTCAAGGTGGAAGAACACAGACAGATCACCCAGGGCACCTAGATCTCAGTGCAAGATCATGAGAAGCAGAGACAGATTTGTGTACAGTGAGTGCAGTGCTCCTGAGTGTGTTATTACAGATACTAGTGCCTGCCCGGTGTACAGTGAGTGCAGTGCTCCTGAGTGTATTATTACAGATACTAGTGTCTGCCCTTGTGTACAGTGAGTGCAGTGCTCCTGAGTGTGTTATTACAGATACTAGTACCTGCCCTTGTGTACAGTGAGTGCAGTGCTCCTGAGTGTGTGATCACAGATACTAGTGTCTGCCCAGTGTACAGTGAGTGCAGTGCTCCTGAGTGTGTTATTACAGATACTAGTGTCTGCCCTTGTGTACAGTGAGTGCAGTGCTCCTGAGTGTGTTATTACAGATACTAGTGCCTGCCCTTGTGTACAGTGAGTGCAGTGCTCCTGAGTGTGTTATTACAGATACTAGTGCCTGCCCGGTGTACAGTGAGTGCAGTGCTCCTGAGTGTGTGATCACAGATACTAGTGTCTGCCCTTATGTACAGTGAGTGCAGTGCTCCTGAGTGTGTGATCACAGATACTAGTGTCTGCCCTTATGTACAGTGAGTGCAGTGCTCCTGAGTGTGTGATCACAGATACTAGTGTCTGCCCGGTGTACGGTGAGTGCAGTGCTCCTGAGTGTGTGATCACAGATACTAGTGTCTGCCAGGTGTACAGTGAGTGCAGTGCTCCTGAGTGTGTGGTCACAAATACTAGTGTCTGTCCTTGTGTAGTGAGTGCAGTGCTCCTGAGTGTGTGATCACAGATACTAGTGCCTGGCCTTGTGTACAGGGAGTGCAGTGCTCCTGAGTGTGTTATTACATATACTAGTGTCTGCCCTTGTGTACAGTGAGTGCAGTGCTCCTGAGTGTGTGATCACAGATACTAGTGCCTGGCCTTGTGTACAGGGAGTGCAGTGCTCCTGAGTGTGTTATTACATATACTAGTGTCTGCCCTTGTGTACAATGAGTGCAGTGCTCCTGAGTGTGTGATCACAGATACTAGTGTCTGCCCGGTGTACAGTGAGTGCAGTGCTCCTGAGTGTGTTATTACATATACTAGTGTCTGCCCTTGTGTACAGTGAGTGCAGTGCTCCTGAGTGTGTTATTACAGATACTAGTGCCTGCCCGGTGTACAGTGAGTGCAGTGCTCCTGAGTGTGTTATTACAGATACTAGTACCTGCCCTTGTGTACAGTGAGTGCAGTGCTCCTGAGTGTGTGATCACAGATACTAGTGTCTGCCCTTGTGTACAGTGAGTGCAGTGCTCCTGAGTGTGTTATTACAGATACTAGTGCCTGCCCGGTGTACAGTGAGTGCAGTGCTCCTGAGTGTGTTATTACAGATACTAGTACCTGCCCTTGTGTACAGTGAGTGCAGTGCTCCTGAGTGTGTGATCACAGATACTAGTGTCTGCCCAGTGTACAGTGAGTGCAGTGCTCCTGAGTGTGTTATTACAGATACTAGTGTCTGCCCTTGTGTACAGTGAGTGCAGTGCTCCTGAGTGTGTTATTACAGATACTAGTGCCTGCCCTTGTGTACAGTGAGTGCAGTGCTCCTGAGTGTGTTATTACAGATACTAGTGCCTGCCCGGTGTACAGTGAGTGCAGTGCTCCTGAGTGTGTGAGCACAGATACTAGTGTCTGCCCTTATGTACAGTGAGTGCAGTGCTCCTGAGTGTGTGATCACAGATACTAGTGTCTGCCCGGTGTACGGTGAGTGCAGTGCTCCTGAGTGTGTGATCACAGATACTAGTGTCTGCCAGGTGTACAGTGAGTGCAGTGCTCCTGAGTGTGTGGTCACAAATACTAGTGTCTGTCCTTGTGTAGTGAGTGCAGTGCTCCTGAGTGTGTGATCACAGATACTAGTGCCTGGCCTTGTGTACAGGGAGTGCAGTGCTCCTGAGTGTGTTATTACATATACTAGTGTCTGCCCTTGTGTACAGTGAGTGCAGTGCTCCTGAGTGTGTGATCACAGATACTAGTGTCTGCCCAGTGTACAGTGAGTGCAGTGCTCCTGAGTGTGTTATTACAGATACTAGTGTCTGCCCTTGTGTACAGTGAGTGCAGTGCTCCTGAGTGTGTTATTACAGATACTAGTGCCTGCCCTTGTGTACAGTGAGTGCAGTGCTCCTGAGTGTGTTATTACAGATACTAGTGCCTGCCCGGTGTACAGTGAGTGCAGTGCTCCTGAGTGTGTGAGCACAGATACTAGTGTCTGCCCTTATGTACAGTGAGTGCAGTGCTCCTGAGTGTGTGATCACAGATACTAGTGTCTGCCCGGTGTACGGTGAGTGCAGTGCTCCTGAGTGTGTGATCACAGATACTAGTGTCTGCCAGGTGTACAGTGAGTGCAGTGCTCCTGAGTGTGTGGTCACAAATACTAGTGTCTGTCCTTGTGTAGTGAGTGCAGTGCTCCTGAGTGTGTGATCACAGATACTAGTGCCTGGCCTTGTGTACAGGGAGTGCAGTGCTCCTGAGTGTGTTATTACATATACTAGTGTCTGCCCTTGTGTACAATGAGTGCAGTGCTCCTGAGTGTGTGATCACAGATACTAGTGTCTGCCCTTGTGTACAGGGAGTGCAGTGCTCCTGAGTGTGTTATTACATATACTAGTGTCTGCCCTTGTGTACAGTGAGTGCAGTGCTCCTGAGTGTGTGATCACAGATACTAGTGTCTGCCCTTGTGTACAGGGAGTGCAGTGCTCCTGAGTGTGTTATTACATATACTAGTGTCTGCCCTTGTGTACAGTGAGTGCAGTGCTCCTGAGTGTGTGATCACAGATACTAGTGTCTGCCCTTGTGTACAGTGAGTGCAGTGCTCCTGAGTGTGTTATTACATATACTAGTGTCTGCCCTTGTGTACAGTGAGTGCAGTGCTCCTGAGTGTGTTATTACAGATACTAGTGTCTGCCCTTGTGTACAGTGAGTGCAGTGCTCCTGAGTGTGTGATTACAAATACTAGTCTCTGCATTTTCTGAGACTTACTTAATAAAACTGTATAATCACATTCTGAGGCTTCAGAGAGGAGAAACTGCTGCCAATATCACTGCACTAGACATACATGGAGCCCGCAGGAAGGAAGGTGAGCAGTTACTCAGCAGTTTCTACTAAGAAGGTAACAGAAGGAAACCCGGGGCCACCCCTGCTAGACGCAGCGTCCACGAGGAGGGAGCTAATAATACGTTATAGCCAAATCTCATGGCAGGAAACCCAAAGAGGATCTAAATATATCCAGCAGTTGTGTCTGCGCTGCAGGAATAAGGAACCAGACTGTGGCACATTGTATATAGTCATGTACATTGTATATATATATACACACGCACACTGTATGTAGTTAATGACGCTTTAGTATAAACACTGTTAGACAGCCGCCATGTGTGTATAATGTGATAATGTGATGTATAATGTCATTGTATATTATAGGTTGTAATGTAAGAGATCTGGGCAAATATACATAAAACGCCCAGTGCTCCAAGTAATGAAAGAGATACAGCCTGAAAGGTGCAACACAGGACCACAACCCCTATCATGTGCTGCTGAGTGGCTGTATCTCAGCTACCCTGGGTGATACTGTATACTGAGGGATGTATCTAATCCTCCTAGATGTGATACACCTCTGTCTATCTCCCGTGTCCTTCTCATCGGTCGCCCTGTAGTGTCTCTCTCCAGTCTGCCAGGCCATTATTCACACCTGACACTTTCTCTTCGGAGATCCCTCTCACTCTCTGTGATATATCAGGACAAGGAGACTTTTTGTCTTACAGTTTTCTAAAAGGTTGAATGAAATAACAAGCAGATCCGTTTCCACAATCCTTGCTCCAGACGCTTCTATCACATAAAGGTCAGCGCCACTTCTGAGGTTTGCATCATTTTATCCATAATTTATGGAGGAGATTTCTCTGCTGAGCAATGGTGGAGGAGAAGCTGAAGGTTTGGGGTCCGGACTTCTCATTACTGAGGCTTTGTTACAATGTCATAACAATGTGTGCTCTGTGCTCTACGATACAGGATCTATACACTGCCATACAGACTCAATGTACTGCCATATTGGCTACATATATGGTACAAACTCCATGTACTGCTATACAGGATCTTTGCACTGTTGTACTGACTACCATATTTGCAAGAGGCACTGTTCTACAGATTCAGCGGACAAATGCACTATCACACTGGCTCTGTACACTGCCATACATGATCTGTGCACTATTGCGCTGGCTCTGTACACTGTCATACATGATCTTTGCACTATTGCACTGGCTCTGTACACTGTCATACATGATCTATGTACTATCACACTGGCTCTTTGCACTGTCATACATGACCTATGTAGTAATGCACTGGCTCTGTGTGCTGTCATACATGATCTATGTACTATCACACTGGCTCTGTGCACTGTCATATATGATCTATGTACTATCACACTGGCTCTGTGCACTGTCATACGTGATCCATATACTATCGCACTGGCTCTGTGCACTGTCTTACATGATCTGTGCACTATCGCACTGGCTCTGTGCACTGTCTTACATGATCTGTGCACTATTGCACTGGCTCTTTGCACTGTCATACATGACCTATGTAGTATTGCACTGGCTCTGTGCACTGTCATACATGATCTATGTACTATCACACTGGCTCTGTGCACTGTCATACGTGATCCATATACTATCGCACTGGCTCTGTGCACTGTCTTACATGATCTGTGCACTATTGCACTGGCTCTTTGCACTGTCATACATGACCTATGTAGTATTGCACTGGCTCTGTGCACTGTCATACATGATCTATGTACTATCACACTGGCTCTGTGCACTGTCACACATGATCTTTGCACTATTGCACTGGCTCTGTGCACTGTCATACATGACCTATGCTGTATTGCACTGGCTCTGTGCACTGTCATACATGATCTATGTACTATCACACTGGCTGTGTGCACTGTCATACATGATCTGTGCACTATTGCACTGGCTCTGTGCACTACCATACATGATCTATGTACTATCACACTGGCTCTGTGCACTGTCATACATGATCTGTGCACTATTGCACTGGCTCTGTGCACTACCATACATGATCTATGTACTACTGTATCACACTGACTCTGTGCACTGCCATACATGATCTGTGCACTATTGCACTGGCTCTGTACACTGTGTACTATCACACTGGCTCTGTGCACTGTCATACATGATCTTTGCACTATTCCTCCATGTGCGACCTCCACAGGACATTTTCTGCACATCACTTACTGTCTCCTATTTTGGGATACTAAGCATAGACTTTCCAGTGAGCCTCAGGACCCCCCTCACTGCTCGCCCTGTGCCCCCCAATATTCCTCTAGCAGCCCCTCGTACATGATAAAGTCAGTGACAGACACAGAAGTTTCGTTGCAGAGTCTTCATCCTGGAGCCGCCGCCTGGAGATGTGGCGCTCATCAATATGGCTGTCACTCGCTAATTACTGATTTTAATGTTGGTATTTGCTACAAAATCTCTGTGACTTCTCTGCAGTGACTGACAGGACGCCCCCTGACAACGCAGCCCCAGCATTGTGCGCCGAGAGAACATGTGTCAGCGGGAAATGATGGCTGCTCCATCTGTAATTCTGATGTGTCAGAGCAAATCACACAAGTCTTGGGGTTTTTGCTTTGGCTTCAACGTAATCTGTAAAGAAATGTATTTACCCGATAGCGGCGGCGGCGGCGACGGCGAGAGATGAAGGCTCAGGGTGGGAGGAATCCCAGGGCACAGACGGAAAGCTGCAAATGACATGGACAAGTCTATAGGAACCAAACCCCGTGTGTAATCTATAATGCCTGCAGAGCTGTATAGGAACTGTGCATAGTGTCATATTGTATAGGGGGTGTATATAGTGTCATATTGTATATGGATTGTATACAGTGTCATATTGTATATGCATTGTATATAGTGTCATATTGTATAGGGGGTGTATATAGTGTCATATTGTATAGGGATTGTATATAGTGTCATATTGTATAGGGGGTGTATATAGTGTCATATTGTATAGGGGTTGTATATAGTGTCATATTGTATATGCATTGTATATAGTGTTATATTGTATAGGGGTTGTATATAGTGTCATATTGTATATGCATTGTATATAGTGTTATATTGTATAGGGGTTGTATATAGTGTCATATTGTATAGGGGTTGTATATACAGTAGTGTCATATTGTATAGGAACTGTGCATAGTGTTATATGGTGTAGGGAGTGTATATAGTGTTATATTGTATAGGCATTGTATCTAGTGTCATATTGTATAGGGATTGTATATAGTGTCATATTGTATATGCATTGTATATAGTGTCATATTGTATAGGGGGTGTATATAGTGTCATATTGTATAGGGATTGTATATAGTGTCATATTGTATAGGGGGTGTATATAGTGTCATATTGTATATGGATTGTATACAGTGTCATATTGTATATGCATTGTATATAGTGTCATATTGTATAGGGGGTGTATATAGTGTCATATTGTATAGGGATTGTATATAGTGTCATATTGTATAGGGGGTGTATATAGTGTCATATTGTATAGGGGTTGTATATAGTGTCATATTGTATATGCATTGTATATAGTGTTATATTGTATAGGGGTTGTATATAGTGTCATATTGTATATGCATTGTATATAGTGTTATATTGTATAGGGGTTGTATATAGTGTCATATTGTATAGGGGTTGTATATACAGTAGTGTCATATTGTATAGGAACTGTGCATAGTGTTATATGGTGTAGGGAGTGTATATAGTGTTATATTGTATAGGCATTGTATCTAGTGTCATATTGTATAGGGGTTGTATATAGTGTCATATTGTATAGGGATTGTATATAGTGTCATATTGTATAGGCATTGTATATAGTGTCATATTGTATAGGGGTTGTATATACTGTCATATTGTATAGAGGTTGTATATAGTGTCATATTGTATAGGGGTTGTATATAGTGTCATATTGTATAGGCATTGTATATAGTGTCATATTGTATAGGCATTGTATATAGTGTCATATTGTATAGGGATTGTATAATATGTGATGTATAGGACTTATATATAGTGTAATATTGTATAGCAGTTGTATATTGTGTAATATTCTGTATACTGTATAGTGACTGTATATTGTGTAATATTCTGTATACTGTATAGTGACTGTATATTGTGTAATGCTGTATAGTATTTGTATATTGTGTAATACGGTATAGTGACTGTATATTGTGTAATTCTGTATAGTATTTGTATATTGTGTAGTAATTGCAGATATAAGAGTATATAGAAGATGGAACATGGAAGCTATTGCAGTGACCCTTTCTGACACTAGGTGGTGCTATAGTCTATTGTACTGCAAGGCAACACCTAGAAGCCTTTTGCCCTCTGTGTGGGTGAGAGCGCACCGTGTGGTTAGGATTGGTATTGCGAGTACAAAGTATAATTATGTGAAGTATTAGTAAGACAGTCAAGAAAATCCCAAGTCACAGATCAATTTTGTATTGGATTTCATCATCTGAGATGTGAGAGTTGTCTGTGCGGATTGTTGTAGGTTGTAGGATCAGAAAAGTAAGAATCCATCATTTCTTGGGAGAGGAAGGGCACTATTGATCTGCAGGCTGACACATCAGCATCTCATCTACCTTCCCTTTGTTTTTTGATTATCGATCGCTTTTCCTGCCGCTTCCCCCGTGGACTGCAAAGTCACAATCTTGTCATGGGATAAATGACAGCCGCCCTGCGCCGGGATCCGGATTATAAGTAATAATTGTCTGCAGCTCGGGGCTGTCTGAGCCGTCAGCTCTGCCAGATCCATCTTATCATATCGTACAGGCCATGATGAGCCGTCACTCACTACCAGGTCTCATCTGCTGGAGGGGGAGTGATGGTGCCCATATAGATGTAGGGATTAATCAGGCCAATGGTGCCCATATAGATGTAGGGATTAATCAGGTCAATGGTGCCCATATAGATGTAGGGATTAATCAGGCCAATGGTGCCCATATAGATATAGGGATTAATCAGGCCAATGGTGCCCATATAGATGTAGGGATTAATCAGGCCAATGGTGCCCATATAGATGTAGGGATTAATCAGGCCAATGGTGCCCATATAGATGTAGGGATTAATCAGAGCAATGGTGCCCATATAGATGTAGGGATTAATCAGGCCAATGGTGCCCATATAGATGTAGGGATTAATCAGGTCAATGGTGCCCATATAGATATAGGGATTAATCAGGCCAATGGTGCCCATATAGATGTAGGGATTAATCAGGTCAATGGTGCCCATATAGATATAGGGATTAATCAGGCCAATGGTGCCCATATAGATATAGGGATTAATCAGGCCAATGGTGCCCATATAGATGTAGGGATTAATCAGGTCAATGGTGCCCATATAGATATAGGGATTAATCAGGCCAATGGTGCCCATATAGATATAGGGATTAATCAGGCCAATGGTGCCCATATAGATGTAGGGATTAATCAGGCCAATGGTGCTCATATAGATGTAGGGATTAATCAGGGCAATGGTGCCCATATAGATGTAGGGATTAATCAGGGCAATGGTGCCCATATAGATGTAGGGATAAATCAGGGCAATGGTGCCCATATAGATGTAGGGTTCAATCAGGCCAATGGTGCCCATATAGATGTAGGGTTCAATCAGGCCAATGGTGCCCATATAGATGAAGGTATTAATCAGGCCAATGGTGCCCATATAGATGTAGGGTTCAATCAGGCCAATGGTGCCCATATAGATGTAGGGTTCAATCAGGCCAATGGTGCCCATATAGATGTGGGGATAAATCAGGCCAATGGTGCCCATATAGATTTCAGGCTCAATGGGGTCAATAGTGTTCTTACAAAAATAGTCATTGATGCCCATAAAGATATCGGGATCAAGTTGTTCAGTGCTGCCCATACAGATATTTCGGTCAGTGCTGCCCATACAGATATTTCGGTCAGTGCTGCCCATACAGATATTTCGGTCAGTGCTGCCCATACAGATATTTCAGTCACTGCTGCCCATACAGATATTTCGGTCAGTGCTGCTTATACAGATATTTCGGTCAGTGCTGCCCATACAGATTTTTCGGTCAGTGCTGCCCATACAGATATTTCGGTCAGTGCTGCCCATACAGATATTTCGGTCAGTGCTGCCCATACAGATATTTCGGTCAGTGCTGCCCATACAGATATTTCGGTCACTGCTGCCCATACAGATATTTCAGTCACTGCTGCCCATACAGATATTTCGGTCAGTGCTGCCCATACAGATATTTCAGTCACTGCTGCCCATACAGATATTTCGGTCAGTGCTGCCCATACAGATATTTCGGTCAGTGCTGCTTATACAGATATTTCGGTCAGTGCTGCCCATACAGATATTTCGGTCAGTGCTGCCCATACAGATATTTCGGTCAGTGCTGCCCATACAGATATTTCGGTCACTGCTGCCCATACAGATATTTCGGTCAGTGCTGCCCATACAGATATTTCGGTCACTGCTGCCCATACAGATATTTCAGTCACTGCTGCCCATACAGATATTTCGGTCAGTGCTGCCCATACAGATATTTCGGTCACTGCTGCCCATACAGATATTTCAGTCACTGCTGCCCATACAGATATTTCGGTCAGTGCTGCCCATACAGATATTTCGGTCAGTGCTGCCCGTACAGATATCTGCTGATGATAGAAATATCGGGTTCTGACCCACAGTATTACAAGCTATGTCATGTAGACGTTCGGACTATCAGGAGCCATTGTCTGTAGGTGAGGCCCGACCTCATGGCTGCCTCTTGCTTCACATGATTAGGGAGCTGGGAAAGAATAATTAGGCAGCTATGCCATTCAGGATCCTGGGAAAGCTGAGTGACAATCCCTTTGGTCCCTATCTATTACACATTCTTGTATCAGAGGATAGAGCTGCAGATCTCTGTGTTTTAGCAGTTGACAAGCTCTTAAAGGGATATCTGACCTGTAAGACGTATTCACGGGATAGGCAATACATGTGCTATAGATAAGGGTGGCACCTCTACGACCGGCACATATATCATGAGAACTGGACCACCCGACCCCCATACTGGTGAGTACTGGGGATATCTGAGACCTTAACCCGAGGACTGCGGACGGGTCTAAGCCCTAAAATAATCAAAAATAAAACTTTCCAAATTGATGTATTATACAGTGGCCATATAATAGTGTTACGTGATGTGTCCATAGTACTGCCCCTACTATATAGCACCTATATAAGACCACTATACAATCCATATGTGACAGAATAACAAATACCAAAACCTGAGAACATAAAAGCTGAGCCGTAGAGAAGTTATGGAGGACAAGAGATGGGAAGGACTCGGAGATGATGGAGATTCCCCACTTATGTCCATGCTATATATCTATAGGTCCCATGTGTCCATAGAGATCTCGCCATGTGACCCCCACCCCTCTTATTCCTGCCAAGGTGAAGAGATTTTGCATTTATTGGACTTTCTCCTGCATTTTCAGCAATGGTTGAAGATTATTCAATATCCGCACACGTCGCCCTGTAACATCGCCCGTCCATAGATCACTTGGCATTCAATATCCGAGCACGCTCAGGGTGACAGGAATCTGCTGGCTCCGGCATCAGAGGGAAGAGCGTCCCCTTATATCAATATTATCCTGCATTTATATTCTCCTCTACTAGACATCGACCTCCTATTAAAGGGAACCTGTCACCAATACAGCGAAATATAACAGAGCCATCCTAAAGAATAGATTGTATATAGTGTCCTATCTACAGGTTATAGAGGAGCAGATTGTATATAGTGTCCTATCTACAGGTTATAGAGGAGCAGATTGTATATAGTGTCCTATCTACAGGTTATAGAGGGGCAGATTGTATATAGTGTCCTATCTACAGGTTATAGAGGGGCAGATTGTATATAGTGTCCTATCTACAGATTATAGAGGGGCAGATTGTATATAGTGTCCTATCTACAGGTTATAGAGCAGATTGTATATAGTGTCCTATCTACAGGTTATAGAGGAGCAGATTGTATATAGTGTCCTATCTACAGGTTATAGAGGAGCAGATTGTATATAGTGTCCTATCTACAGGATATAGAGGTGCAGATTGTATATAGTGTCCTATCTACAGGTTATAGAGCAGATTGTATATAGTGTCCTATCTACAGGTTATAGAGGAGCAGATTGTATATAGTGTCCTATCTACAGGTTATAGAGGAGCAGATTGTATATAGTGTCCTATCTACAGGTTATAGAGGGGCAGATTGTATATAGTGTCCTATCTACAGGTTATAGAGGAGCAGATTGTATATAGTGTCCTATCTACAGGTTATAGAGGAGCAGATTGTATATAGTGTCCTATCTACAGGATATAGAGGAGCAGATTGTATATAGTGTCCTATCTACAGGTTATAGAGCAGATTGTATATAGTGTCCTATCTACAGGTTATAGAGGAGCAGATTGTATATAGTGTCCTATCTACAGGTTATAGAGGGGCAGATTGTATATAGTGTCCTATCTGCAGGTTATAGAGGGGCAGATTGTATATAGTGTCCTATCTACAGGATATAGAGGGGCAGATTGTATATAGTGTCCTATCTACAGGTTATAGAGCAGGTTGTATATAGTGTCCTATCTACAGGTTATAGAGGAGCAGATTGTATATAGTGTCCTATCTACAGGTTATAGAGGAGCAGATTGTATATAGTGTCCTATCTACAGGTTATAGAGGAGCAGATTGTATATAGTGTCCTATCTACAGGTTATAGAGGAGCAGATTGTATATAGTGTCCTATCTACAGGTTATAGAGGAGCAGATTGTATATAGTGTCCTATCTACAGGTTATAGAGCAGATTGTATATAGTGTCCTATCTATAGGTTATAGAGGAGCAGATTGTATATAGTGACCTATCTACAGGTTATAGAGCAGATTGTATATAGTGTCCTATCTACAGGTTATAGAGGAGCAGATTGTATATAGTGTCCTATCTACAGGTTATAGAGGAGATTGTATATAGTGTCCTATCTACAGGTTATAGAGGAGCAGATTGTATATAGTGTCCTATCTACAGGTTATAGAGGAGCAGATTGTATATAGTGTCCTATCTACAGGTTATAGAGGAGCAGATTGTATATAGTGTCCTATCTACAGGTTATAGAGGAGCAGATTGTATATAGTGTCCTATCTACAGGTTATAGAGCAGATTGTATATAGTGTCCTATCTACAGGTTATAGAGCAGATTGTATATAGTGTCCTATCTACAGGTTATAGAGCAGCAGATTGTATATAGTGTCCTATCTACAGGTTATAGAGGAGCAGATTGTATATAGTGTCCTATCTACAGGTTATAGAGCAGCAGATTGTATATAGTGTCCTATCTACAGGTTATAGAGCAGACTGTATATAGTGTCCTATCTACAGGTTATAGAGCAGATTGTATATAGTGTCCTATCTACAGGTTATAGAGCAGATTGTATATAGTGTCCTATCTACAGGTTATAGAGGAGCAGATTGTATATAGTGTCCTATCTACAGGTTATAGAGGAGCAGATTGTATATAGTGTCCTATCTACAGGTTATAGAGGAGCAGATTGTATATAGTGTCCTATCTACAGGTTATAGAGGAGCAGATTGTATACAGTGTCCTATCTACAGGTTATAGAGGAGCAGATTGTATATAGTGTCCTATCTACAGGTTATAGAGGAGCAGATTGTATATAGTGTCCTATCTACAGGTTATAGAGCAGATTGTATACAGTGTCCTATCTACAGGTTATAGAGGAGCAGATTGTATATAGCGTCCTATCTACAGGTTATAGAGGAGCAGATTGTATATAGTGTCCTATCTACAGGTTATAGAGGAGCAGATTGTATATAGTGTCCTATCTACAGGTTATAGAGGAGCAGATTGTATATAGTGTCCTAACTACAGGTTATAGAGCAGATTGTATATAGTGTCCTATCTACAGGTTATAGAGGAGCAGATTGTATATAGTGTCCTATCTACAGGTTATAGAGCAGATTGTATATAGTGTCCTATCTACAGGTTATAGAGGAGCAGATTGTATATAGTGTCCTATCTACAGGTTATAGAGGAGCAGATTGTATATAGTGTCCTATCTACAGGTTATAGAGGAGCAGATATGACTTTAAGGTCATTTTGAGAGTTTCTTGGGTCTGGGCTTGATGTTTTGAGGCCTTGTATATACAGTAAGATGAATCACCTATAGCTATATACTGTATATGTCTCCCAGGACTTTTCCTCTCTTTTCTCGTTTGTCTCTCAGACTTTCCTATTATTTTCTTCTATTTGTCTGGAATTATCATGTGATAAAATTGAGCAAACTTGTAATCAAATAGAAAACATGTAAATTGAATTTATCTGATGATACAAAAGTGAGAAATTCAGTAATTAAAACTTTATTCAGTTTACATTCGGTGAAGCGGTAAATGTGGCGGTGTCTCGTGTACGGTAAGAGGAGAGAATGTATGTGCAATTCAATGACCACCAAGTAAATCAACCACATCCCTGTATACAGCTATAAGACTAGACAGTGTATATACCACCAGCCACAGACCTGTATACAGCTATAAGCCTGGACACTGTATATAATATATACCATCATCCATTGGCCATGAGACCACACTTTGTATACCACCAGAGCAGTATATTTATATATGTACACACACCCCTGGTCATCTCTAGAGGTATACAGTATACTTTGTAGTTTGTTCCCCTCTCACTGCCCACTTGTGTCACTTCTATACATCCCTCCGTATAGCAGAGCCGGAGCTTCTATACATCCCTCCGTATAGCAGAGCAGGAGCTTCTATACGTCCCTCCCTATAGCAGAGCCGTAGCTTCTATACATCCCTCCCTATAGCAGAGCCGTAGCTTCTATACATCCCTCCCTATAGCAGAGCCGGAGCTTCTATACATCCCTCCCTATAGCAGAGCCGGAGCTTCTATACATCCCTCCCTATAGCAGAGCCGGAGCTTCTATACATCCCTCCCTATAGCAGAGCCGGAGCTTCCATAAATCCCTCCCTATAGGAGAGCTGGAGCTTCTATACATCCCTCCCTATAGCAGAGCCAGAGCTTCTATACATCCCTCCCTATAGCAGAGCCGTAGCTTCTATACATCCCTCCCTATAGCGGAGCTGGAGCTTCTATACATCCCTCCCTATAGCGGAGCCGGAGCGTCTATACATCCCTCCCTATAGCAGAGCCGGAGCTTCTATACATCCCTCCCTATAGCAGAGTCGGAGCTTCTATACATCCCTCCCTATAGCAGAGTCGGAGCTTCTATACATCCCTCCCTAAAGCGGAGCCGGAGCGTCTATACATCCCTCCCTATAGCAGAGCCGGAGCTTCTATACATCCCTCCCTATAGCAGAGTCGGAGCTTCTATACATCCCTCCGTATAGCAGAGCCAGAGCTTCTATACATCCCTCCCTATAGCGGAGCCGTAGCTTCTATACATCCCTCCCTATAGCGGAGCTGGAGCTTCTATACATCCCTCCCTATAGCGGAGCCGGAGCGTCTATACATCCCTCCCTAAAGCGGAGCCGGAGCGTCTATACATCCCTCCCTATAGCAGAGCCGGAGCTTCTATACATCCCTCCCTATAGCAGAGCCGGAGCTTCTATACATTCCTCCCTATAGTGGAGCCGGAGCTTCTATACATCCCTCCCTATAGCAGAGCCGGAGCTTCTATACATCCCTCCCTATAGCAGAGTCGGAGCTTCTATACATCCCTCCCTATAGCAGAGCCAGAGCTTATATACATCCCTCCCTATAGCAGAGCCAGAGCTTATATACATCCCTCCCTATAGCAGAGCCGTAGCTTCTATACATTCCTCCCTATAGTGGAGCCGGAGCTTCTATACATCCCTCCCTATAGCAGAGCCGTAGCTTCTATACATCACCCCCTATAGCAGAGCCGGAGCTTCTATACATCCCTCCCTATAGCAGAGCCGGAGCTTCTATACATGCCTCCCTATAGCAGAGCCGGAGCTTCTATACATCCCTCCCTATAGCAGAGCCGGAGCTTCTATACATCCCTCCCTATAGCAGAGCCGGAGCTTCTATACATGCCTCCCTATAGCAGAGCCGGAGCTTCTATACATCCCTCCCTATAGCAGAGCCGGAGCTTCTATACATCCCTCCCTATAGCAGAGCCGGAGCTTCTATACATGCCTCCCTATAGCAGAGCCGGAGCTTCTATACATCCCTCCCTATAGCAGAGCCGGAGCTTCTATACATGCCTCCCTATAGCAGAGCCGGAGCTTCTATACATCCCTCCCTATAGCGGAGCTGGAGCTTCTATACATCCCTCCCTATAGCAGAGCCGGAGCGTCTATACATCCCTCCCTATAGCAGAGTCGGAGCTTCTATACATCCCTCCGTATAGCAGAGCCGGAGCTTCTATACATCCCTCCCTATAGCAGAGCCGGAGCTTCCATAAATCCCTCCCTATAGGAGAGCTGGAGCTTCTATACATCCCTCCCTATAGCAGAGCCAGAGCTTCTATACATCCCTCCCTATAGCAGAGCCTTAGCTTCTATACATCCCTCCCTATAGCGGAGCTGGAGCTTCTATACATCCCTCCCTATAGCGGAGCCGGAGCGTCTATACATCCCTCCCTATAGCAGAGCCGGAGCTTCTATACATCCCTCCCTATAGCAGAGTCGGAGCTTCTATACATCCCTCCCTATAGCAGAGTCGGAGCTTCTATACATCCCTCCCTAAAGCGGAGCCGGAGCGTCTATACATCCCTCCCTATAGCAGAGCCGGAGCTTCTATACATCCCTCCCTATAGCAGAGTCGGAGCTTCTATACATCCCTCCGTATAGCAGAGCCAGAGCTTCTATACATCCCTCCCTATAGCGGAGCCGTAGCTTCTATACATCCCTCCCTATAGCGGAGCTGGAGCTTCTATACATCCCTCCCTATAGCGGAGCCGGAGCGTCTATACATCCCTCCCTAAAGCGGAGCCGGAGCGTCTATACATCCCTCCCTATAGCAGAGCCGGAGCTTCTATACATCCCTCCCTATAGCAGAGCCGGAGCTTCTATACATCCCTTCCTATAGCGGAGCCGTAGCTTCTATACATCCCTCCCTATAGCGGAGCTGGAGCTTCTATACATCCCTCCCTATAGCGGAGCCGGAGCGTCTATACATCCCTCCCTATAGCAGAGTCGGAGCTTCTATACATCACTCCCTATAGCAGAGCCGGAGCTTCAATACATCCCTCCCTATAGCGGAGCTGGAGCTTCTATACATCCCTCCCTATAGCGGAGCCGGAGCGTCTATACATCCCTCCCTAAAGCGGAGCCGGAGCGTCTATACATCCCTCCCTATAGCAGAGCCGGAGCTTCTATACATCCCTCCCTATAGCAGAGCCGTAGCTTCTATACATTCCTCCCTATAGTGGAGCCGGAGCTTCTATACATCCCTCCCTATAGCAGAGCCGGAGCTTCTATACATCCCTCCCTATAGCAGAGTCGGAGCTTCTATACATCCCTCCCTATAGCAGAGCCAGAGCTTATATACATCCCTCCCTATAGCAGAGCCAGAGCTTATATACATCCCTCCCTATAGCAGAGCCGTAGCTTCTATACATTCCTCCCTATAGTGGAGCCGGAGCTTCTATACATCCCTCCCTATAGCAGAGCCGTAGCTTCTATACATCACCCCCTATAGCAGAGCCGGAGCTTCTATACATCCCTCCCTATAGCAGAGCCGGAGCTTCTATACATGCCTCCCTATAGCAGAGCCGGAGCTTCTATACATCCCTCCCTATAGCAGAGCCGGAGCTTCTATACATCCCTCCCTATAGCAGAGCCGGAGCTTCCATACATCCCTCCCTATAGCGGAGCTGGAGCTTCTATACATCCCTCCCTATAGCAGAGCCGGAGCGTCTATACATCCCTCCCTATAGCAGAGCCGGAGCGTCTATACATCCCTCCCTATAGTGGAGCCGGAGCTTCTATACATCCCTCCCTATAGCAGAGCCGTAGCTTCTATACATCACCCCCTATAGCAGAGCCGGAGCTTCTATACATCCCTCCCTATAGCAGAGCCGGAGCTTCTATACATGCCTCCCTATAGCAGAGCCGGAGCTTCTATACATGCCTCCCTATAGCAGAGCCGGAGCTTCTATACATCCCTCCCTATAGCAGAGCCGGAGCTTCTATACATCCCTCCCTATAGCAGAGCCGGAGCTTCCATACATCCCTCCCTATAGCGGAGCTGGAGCTTCTATACATCCCTCCCTATAGCAGAGCCGGAGCGTCTATACATCCCTCCCTATAGCAGAGCCGGAGCGTCTATACATCCCTCCCTATAGTGGAGCCGGAGCTTCTATACATCCCTTCCTAAAGCGGAGCTGGAGCTTCTATACATCCCTCCATATAGCAGAGACGGAGCTTCCATACATCCCTCCTTATAGCAGAGCCGGAGCTTCCATACATCCCTCCCTATAGCAGAGCCAGAGCTTCTATACATCCCTCCCTATAGCAGAGCCGGAGCTTCTATACATCCCTCCCTATAGTAGAGCCGTAGCTTCTATACATCCCTCCCTATAGCAGAGCCGGTGACATTATCTGGAGATTTCTGGAACTTTCTTAGATGAGACTTTGATAAGTTTAATTAATACAAGAATATGTCCTGACATTTTACTGATTCACTCGATGACGTCTCTTGAGCATCTTCACCGTTCTGCAGTTTTTGGGGAGTGATGGCGACTTATTATTTGTGTCTAGGTTTGGGGCCGGAGAGCGTCGCAGCGCCAGCATTAACCCCTTGTGGGACGATCACAATCCTCAATTAGGAAATAATTGGTCCAGAATTATAGGATTAAAGTAACACCTCCATGACCTGATAGATCTGTTCCTGCTCTGACTTCTGTCCTTACCTGTCCGGTGATGCTGGAGTGCCAGGACACAGCACCGAGACATGACGTCAGACAAGGCAGCCTTAAAGGGAATGATTCTGCTCCATGTTCCCTTCTTTCCTGGCTCCTTGTTCTTCTGCCTTTGGATGGATATTTTGCTCTTTTCTTGACCTTGTTTCCTGACTACTCTCCTGTCTGGTCCTCTGGCCTGGTATTTGTAGTGCTCCACCTGGTCCTTGACTGGCCCCTATATCATTAGAATAGTGTTATATTTTATGAGGGATCTTTGAGGGTCCCATAGGGTTTGGTAGTGACTGCCACCACTGGCCCCCTGTAGCTGCACCCCTGACACATCCTTATTGCCGTCTGATCCTGACACTTGGCTTGTTCCTGTCTCATCCCTTGTCCTGTCTGCTCTCCTAGTGATGACATTTTGGCTTGTTCCTGTCTCATCCCTTGTCATGTCCTGTCTTCTCTCCTTGTGATGTCTCTTGGCTCCGTTCTTGACCACTCATTGACCCAACATCTCTTCTGCTGGCCTTACATAACTTCTCTATAGACTGTGACCTGGGAACCCTCCTGCAGCAAAATCCAGACCTCCTTATGGGGGGGCTATGGATGAAGAGCAGAGGGCTTGCCATTGCCAAATAGATTGCAGCCTATAGACTCCAAACCCCACCATATCTTAGTCCCTATATGCAGTCTGTACGGTCAGACCTCAGGTCTATAATTAGGTGCCACATATATACATGTACAGCTGGTCTATACCCTTATCCTGTGCAACCAATGGACAAGCCCTTCTGATGTGACCTGGGGATGGAGAAGCAGTGACATCATGTATACAGCCCTGGAATATAACCCTGACCGCTCCGAGCCCCATCTATTGTATACGACATCTTCCAGCCTTTGTGTACATACAGTATTTATATATATATACATTGCATTCTGGTTTTTCCGCCCTATAATATGATTATTTCTCGTTTCTCTTACAGTCTTCAATCTGAAAGGTCTTGTTCATTTTCTATAGAGACACAAAATTTATTCCAAGCCCCGGGATCAATTCATGTTTAACAACTGGAAAGATATCTCTTTCTGGCGCGCGGACGGCTGGAGTTGCGAGAGCCTCCCATTATCCGCTGCCTCCTCTTCATTGGCGGCCTCCCAGTGTCTGTTGCAGAACTGGCTTTTACACTAATCTCCAATGTCCAATCTCATTATTCTCCCTCCAGTGTACAATGGGGCCGCGCCATCCGCACACGTTGGCAAAATGCTCAGTAATTTCCCTTGTAGGATGGTGGGGTGCACTTACTTACAGCAGACACATTAACCTTCCAAGACCCGGATAAATAGATATCTTTAGCAGCCATAACATGTGCTCTGAGCTTGCCGAGCGATCAACGGCATCAGCAGGCCTTCACTGCGAGATCTGCAAGTCTTTCCGTGCATGGTACAAGCGCACTTTGCTGATGAAGGCGACATCCAAGCATCGAGCATTGCACGCTCAGCCGATCACATGGCTCACAGCTCTCCGCAGCGCCTGTAGGGGCCATAAAAACATCTCAGCACTAGCTATGGGTCACTATCACATAGGACATAACTCACCAGTTAGCAAATGTAGTGTCTTCCTGGTGATTGCAGCCAGTGGAGGCGCTGTAGAGTCGGCTCGGTCCTAATGCTGATAGAGGCGCTTCACTACGCGTCACCACTAGGGCGAGCTCACTATATACAGATTATACAGTCACCACTAGAGGGAGCTCACTACATACAGATTATACAGTCACCACTAGAGGGAGCTCACTACATACAGATTATACAGTCACCACTAGGGGGAGCTCACTACATACAGATTATACAGTCACCACTAGGGGGAGCTCACTACATACAGATTATACAGTCACCACTAGGGGGAGCTCACTACATACAGATAATACAGTCACCACTAGGGGGAGCTCACTACATACAGATTATACAGTCACCACTAGGGGGAGCTCACTACATACAGATTATACAGTCACCACTAGGGGGAGCTCACTACATACAGATTATACAGTCACCACTAGGGGGAGCTCACTACATACAGATTATACAGTCACCACTAGGGGGAGCTCACTACATACAGATTATACAGTCACCACTAGGGGGAGCTCACTACATACAGATTATACAGTCACCACTAGGGGGAGCTCACTACATACAGATTATACAGTCACCACTAGGAGGAGCTCACTACATACAGATTATACAGTCACCACTAGGGGGAGCTCACTACATACAGATTATGCAGCCACCACTAGGGGTAACTCACTACATACAGATTATACAGTCACCACTAGGGGGAGCTCACTACATACAGATTATACAGTCACCACTAGGAGGAGCTCACTACATACAGATTATACAGTCACCACTAGGAGGAGCTCACTACATACAGGTTATACAGTCACCACTAGGTGGAGCTCACTACATACAGATTATACAGTCACCACTAGGGGGAGCTCACTACATACAGATTATACAGTCACCACTAGGGGGAGCTCACTACATACAGATTATACAGTCACCACTAGGAGGAGCTCACTACATACAGATTATACAGTCACCACTAGGGCGAGCTCACTATATACAGATTATACAGTCACCACTAGGAGGAGCTCACTACATACAGATTATACAGTCACCACTAGGTGGAGCTCACTACATACAGATTATACAGTCACCACTAGGGCGAGCTCACTATATACAGATTATACAGACACCACTAGAGGGAGCTCACTACATACAGATTATACACTCACCACTAGGAGGAGCTCACTACATACAGGTTATACAGTCACCACTAGGGGGAGCTCACTACATACAGATTATACAGTCACCACTAGGGGGAGCTCACTACATACAGAATATACAGTCACCACTAGGGTGAGCTCACTACATACAGATTATACAGTCACCACTAGGGGGAGCTCACTACATACAGATTATACAGTCACCACTAGGAGGAGCTCACTACATAAAGATATACAGTCACCACTAGGGGGAGCTCACTATATATAGATTATACAGTCACCACTAGGAGGAGCTCACTACATACAGATTATACAGTCACCACTAGGGGGAGCTCACTACATACAGATTATACAGTCACCACTAGAGGGAGCTCACTACATGCAGATTATACAGTCACCACTAGGGGGAGCTCACTACATACAGATTGTACAGTCACCACTAGATGGAGCTAACTACATACAGATTATACAGTCACCACTAGGGGGAGCTCACTACATACAGATTATACAGTCACCACTAGAGGGAGCTCACTACATACAGATTATACAGTCACCACTAGGAGGAGCTCACTACATACAGATTATACAGTCTCCACTAGGAGGAGCTCACTACATAAAGATATACAGTCACCACTAGGGGGAGCTCACTATATATAGATTATACAGTCACCACTAGGAGGAGCTCACTACATACAGATTATACAGTCACCCCTAGGAGGAGCTCACTACATACAGATTATACAGTCACCACTAGGAGGAGCTCACTACATACAGATTATACAGTCACCACTAGGGGGAGCTCACTACATACAGATTGTACAGTCACCACTAGATGGAGCTCACTACATACAGATTATACAGTCACCACTAGGAGGAGCTCACTACATACAGATTATACAGTCACCACTAGGGGGAGCTCACTACATACAGATTATACAGTCACCACTAGGAGGAGCTCACTACATACAGATTATACAGCCACCACTAGAGGGAGCTCACTACATAAAGATTATACAGTCACCACTAGGAGGAGCTCACTACATACAGATTATACAGTCTCCACTAGGAGGAGCTCACTACATACAGATTATACAGTCACCACTAGGGGGAGCTCACTACATACAGATTATACAGTCACCACTAGGGGGAGCTCAGTACATACAGATTATACAGTCACCACTAGGAGGAGCTCACTACATACAGATTATACAGTCTCCACTAGGAGGAGCTCACTACATACAGATTATACAGTCACCACTAGGGGGAGCTCACTACATACAGATTATACAGTCACCAATAGGAGGTGCTCACTACATACAGATTATACTGTCACCACTAGGAGGAGCTCACTACATACAGATTATACAGTCACCACTAGGAGGAGCTCACTACATACAGATTATACAGTCACCACTAGGAGGAGCTCACTACATACAGATTATACAGTCACCACTAGAGGGAGCTCACTACATACAGATTATACAGCCACCACTAGGGGGAGCTCACTACATACAGATTATACAGTCACCACTAGGGGTAACTCACTACATACAGATTATACAGTCACCACTAGGAGGAGCTCACTACATACAGATTATACAGTCACCACTAGGAGGAGCTCACTACATACAGATTATACAGTCACCACTAGGGGGAGCTCACTACATACAGATATACAGTCACCACTAGGGGGAGCTCACTACATACAGATTATACAGTCACCACTAGGAGGAGCTCACTACATACAGATTATACAGTCACCACTAGGGGGTGCTGACTACATACAGATTATACAGTGACCACTAGGGGGAGCTCACTACATACAGATTATACAGTCACCACTAGAGGGAGCTCACTACATAAAGATTATACAGTCACCACTAGGAGGAGCTCACTACATACAGATTATACAGTCACCACTAGGGGGTGCTGACTACATACAGATTATACAGTGACCACTAGGGGGAGCTCACTACATACAGATTATACAGTGACCACTAGGGGGAGCTCACTACATACAGATTATACAGTCACCACTAGGGGGAGCTCACTACATACAGATTATACAGAAACCACTAGGGGGCACTCTCTACAGTTGGATCTTTTACAGTCAGTCACATAATATCCCCCCATTCCCCCATATAATATAAGGCATTTCTCGGTCATATCTTGCATTGCAGAATCCTTTCCACGTGGCGGTTTTCCTTCCGTAAGACAATTTATTAGTAGCATGCGGCTTGGAGTGGCGGCGCTCATCTGCATATCTCATCTGGGTCATTAGCTATAATTAGCAAAATTTCTGAAAAGAAACAATCTCGCTTTGTCTTTCATTTGGGGATGTGAAATATTGATCTATTTAATCAGCTCATCTGCATAGACAAATTACATCTTATTGTCCAAAATCGTTTGTCAGTTCCCCTTAATTACACAAAGTCATTCCGCTCGTGGCGGCTTTTACGGCGAGAGTTTCAGATGAAAATAATTGTTTATTTGCTTTTTTAGAGATTTCACGTATCTTTGTCCTGACTATTTGTACAACAATAAACTTTATAATTAGGCGGTGTACACACCACAATGCACGGGGTGCTGCGAGGGAAGGACTGCGCAATCTAAGGCAGAGCTCGCAGCTACCACTAGGGGGAGCTCCTGACATATGAATCCATTCGGCTCTCTCTATCATTACTCTGCATGCAGTTAGCTCCCTCTAGTGGTGGCCGCAGGTAGACACAATTTCATCATGCAGGGGATTTGGAGCTCTGTATCAGACAGACAAAGTTCTGACCTCTATAAAGATGTTTTGTGACAGTCTTCTGCGTCTTGTTCTCCTACAGTCAGTGCCTGCTTATGGAGGGCTAGAAAATAAAAAAGCATTAGCACTTCCTAGCGTCCTCCCCTCCATTCCCCACCACCATTTTGTATAGTATACAGCTGAGAGCAGGGATTGACTGCAGCTGGACTGTCAATGTGAGGGGACATGGGGAGGATGCAGATAGGTATACATGCATTCTTGTCTTTCTAGCCCCCCCCCCGATGCATATCAATTTTTAACCCTTTGAACTACTACCAAGAGGTAAGGACATTGCAGCAGGTCATGGACCCCAGAATAGACATGGGTTGACTTAGAGTTATCAGCACAGTCTGAGGATGAATTCCAAGAGCTATGGCAGAATACGCCTACGGTATATAACCATGTGCCAGGTTCCCATGGAGTGTCCCTCAAAATTGGACGGCAGGCATCCCTAAGCCCAATGTAGAGGTAGAAGAAGGACAGATCTGGCTTGACTACAGCTAATCACAATACAAGAGCGGTGAGTAACAGTGACCTACAGCAATATACACAAGATCTCTATATATAGGTGACATAGCTGGACATACACTAGCAAGAAGATCTGGTGGGAGCAATGATAAGGATCCAGGGCTCCATCCATTCTGCTAATCCTGCAGAGCAGAGGCAAAGCCAGGAGGTTATGGCAAGGCCGAATGTAGGGAAGGGTTGTCATTATTCTAATACTCATAAAGAACAAAGAAATTAGATACAAAGTAACATCCAACAAACTGGATACAAAGTAACACCCAACAAACTAGATACAATGTAACATCCAACAAACCAGATACAAAGTAACACCCAACAAACCAGATACAAAGTAACACCCAACATAAATATACAAAGTGCAACACAATATTCCCCTTGCCCTGCATTCTATGGGGCCCTATAGCAGAGATTCCGGGCCCCTCTCCCCTAACTGCAGATTTATTGTGTTGTTTTTGGAGAAGAAGAGAAGGCTGTGCGGGGATATTGTGTTTGTCGCACAGACACCCCCCATCCCCCATAATTAATCAGGTGTCCAGTAGCACGGCCGCTTAATAGATGTTTGGAGGCAGATCTGCTACAGCGGGAGGTTGGACGGGAGAGACTTGGTTGACAGGTCTTTTAATAAAATTGCTCGACTTGAATTTAGAAGAATGGAATAGATTATCCTTGTATTATATTGGACGAAGCTGCAAAAACTCCATCTGTATCTGCCGGGCTCTTGGCAGAGATGGAACGCCGTATATCCTAATTATATAGGAGAGCGCCATGGGGAACAGAGCATTACATTCTAGTACAGGAGGGGCTGTAGGGACAGCATGAAATGTAGCTGCAGAGTTTTCAGAATTGGAAGCCAGAAAAGGGGCCCCTGCATGCCAAGCAGTGCCCAGCCAAGTGCCAAGACCTACCCCTTCAAAATGATGAGGTAGTGCAAACCATGCGACTAAATCTATACCTGCACTGACTAAGCGGGCCCTCACCCTGCCTGCTGGGGCCAAGCGCTATAGGTAAATGCAGAAACCAATCATTAGGGGCATTCACTGTCCTCTTAGGGGGTCTTTGGATCCCCTTAGCAAACAGGGTGCACCTGCAGTCTCTGCCCTGGAGAAAGCGATTACAGGGGGTGCAGAGACTGTGGCTGTTTCCAGGCCCTTGAAGCTGAGGGGGCCCACAAGATGCTCTATGAAGAATCCAGTATCATAGTAGATGCCAGTTATCCCTAGTAAAGGGGCACAGCAGTGGTGACATTTATCATATATATTGGATTTATTATATTATGACTACTGTTTTCTAGTCTATGAGTTGTGTCTGGATTTGCAGTTTTCTGCATTAAAGTGAGTGGGATCTAGCTGTAATTCCACACACAACCTTTGGACTGATGTGGCGCTGTTTTTGGAAGAGAGCAGCCATGTTTTTCTATCCATTTGCTTCGGCCCTTCACTCGTATCCTCTGCACAGCAGTGCCCTAGACACTAAATAGTGCAAAGGACCTGCAGCTAGCCCATTGGCTTCAGTGGAGCAGAACTATAGGTCCCCTGCACAGTGCATGGCCGGGTGACCCTGTGCATAGAAATCTCCGGATCCTAGTGATATGCCATGACCCTATGAGATGGGAATACCACTTTAAATAAGTGCAGTGGATGAGGGTATTCTGTATAGAAGGACTGAACTGATTCCTTTTATAAGACCTTAAATACCATAAGCAGCGGCGGCCGAGGAGCCTTTATTTTGCTCTTTGATGTCTGGCTTCTTATCGTCAGCGTTGGCGGCCCCTGATCTCCTGATCTGGTCCTGCTGGGGCTCTGGCACACACAGGACTCCATTATCTGCTGCCGCCGAGCCCTGGACCTGTCAGAGTCACAGAATGTATCCGCCGGCTCGGAGATTTACCTTCCGCCAGTCGGAGCCGACAGTCGCACATTTCTATTTTGCTTTTACATTGTAACTAAGTCCCAGATGTAAATGTATCAATCACGGCGAGACGTCTGCAGCGAGCGAGCACAGAACCTCCGCGAGCGCAGTAATAGTTCCTCTTCCATTAGCCAATTTCTAAGTGTAATATATATTTTACGTTCCATTAGTAGATTTTGGAAAGTGTTGAGCGATTCCTTTAATTCATTATCCCTTGTACTTAAACTTGATGATCCCTCAAATTTCTTAAGATGCTTTAGCGCTGCCTGTAATTCGCTCTTCGTCTGCACTAATTTTACTATATAATCGCCTGTAACCAAATGCATTAACCTCTGGGAACAAGCATTTGTGGGGTCGCGTTCTACGGCAGAGGAGACGCCGAATTCACAATTTCAGGGTTTTTTTTATGTCCCTTTTCTTCGCCAATAACAAGAGTTAAAACTTAATAGAAGTGGGTGCAGATTTCGGGTCTAACAATGGCCTTTTGCTAGTCTTATGAATAGTTACTTCTATAGCGGATAATTTCAGGACTGTAGCGATCGCCACCGCTTGTTCCGGAGGCACAAAGTAGAGAATTGTAGCGCGGGAAGTTTTCGTGACGGATCGGACAATGCTATTTATTATGGTTCTGTAGCGGTGGATTGATGAGATGATTATAAGCAATGAAATACTTGTAGAGACCGAGCGGCAAAGACGTGAAAGCCAAGTCCATTAAGGAGAGGAGGTAAATGCTTCTTATGGGGCTCAGTCACTGCCGCACCGGAGAGTTCTCTTGTCTAGGACTAGGACTCTGTTCACACCTGCACTAAGGCTCCGTTTATAATGAGGTGATCTCAATGACTTATGATGAGGTTTTGTGTTTACTGATCTGTCAAATGCGACAGAACTGCCAACAGAGGCGCCAAATGTTTCTTGTACACACTGGGATCATGGAATTGTTGCTTAAGCAATTCCCTAACATGCAGCAGGTAACAGGCAAAGCATAAGGCAACAATAAAATGGGTGACACATAATCCAAGACTGGTTTGCAGAGTCTAAGATTCCCCCCGGGGTATTCACCATAAAAGGCAAGATGGACTTGGCTACAGCCCCGGGACAAGGTGCAAGGAAATAGGAAAAACCAGACTGGAAACTCTGTAATGGACAAGAGAGTAATACACAAGGCAGGGTCAAAACCAGGAGGTCATGGATAAAACCAAATCAGGAAGGGATCAGATCACCAGGATGGTAAGACAAAATCAGTGACCAGGGAATAAGCAGAACACAAGATAAGACAACACAGAGCCAGAAAACTAATGTAATCACAGGCACCCCGTAAATCTCAGAGCTTATACAGGGATACAAGGATAGGGGTGTGACCTGTATACTGAAGACCAATATTACCTATGGAAAATAAAAATGGTGCAAATGCTGCAGATCTGGTGAGAGGTGAAGATGGCGAGGGTGAGTCTGCCTGCGATATGCAGCTAAAGATTAGTCAGGGCTGAGGAGCCAGACTGGACAATTTGTCAATGAGTCGTCAATCATATGTAACACTATAAACATACATATATATATATATATATATATATATATATATATATATATATATATAGTCAGAGACAGCGGCCAGACCATAGACCGGGGTCAGGGAGCGGCGTCTCTGCTCCTGGCGTCAGATCTAATGACCTAATGGTTGACTTCCCTAGAACTTCTCACTAATAGACATTAGAAGACAATTAAGGAATTCCTGCCATATCTTGTGTTTACATCCCGAGGAGAAATTACAACTTTGTTTCCTTCATCACTTTGTTTAATGGACGGTTGTTACAATGTAACTCACTTAGACAAGAAAGGTTCCCCATTTCCTCCAAATTTCCTTCCTCCTTCTCATCAATCAGGAAGAAGCAAAACATTCAGATATTATCGGCCTCTCCAGAGTTTTACTATTTGCAAAATATTTTCTCTCTTTGTGGTAAACATTGTCAATACCTTCATATTACCTCCATATAGTGCTGTCTCCTCCTCTACCCCCATATAGTGCTGTCTCCTCCTCTACCCCCATATAGTGCTGTCTCCTCCTCTACCCCCATATAGTGCTGTCTCCTCCTCTACCCCCATATAGTGCTGTCTCCTCCTCTACCCCCATATAGTGCTACATCTATAATACATCTATATAATACATCTATATAATACATCTATATAATACACCTATATAATACACCTATATAATACATCTATAATACACCTATATAATTCATCTATATAATACACCTATATAATACATCTATAATACACCTATATAATACATCTATATAATACACCTATATAATACATCTATAATACACCTATATAATACACCTATATAATATAAAACACCTATATAATACACCTATATAATACATCTATAATACACCTATATAATACATCTATATAATTCATCTATATAATACACCTATATAATACATCTATATAATACATCTATAATACACCAACATAATACATCTATATAATACATCTATGTAGAACACCTATATAATACACCTATATAATACACCTATATAATACATCTATATAATACACCTATATAATACATCTATATAATACACCTATACAATACACCTATGTAATACATCTATATAATACACCTATATAATACATCTATAATACACCTATATAATACACCTATATAATATAATACATCTATATAATACACCTATATAATACATCTATAATACACCTATATAATTCATCTATATAATACACCTATATAATACATCTATAATACACCTATATAATACACCTATATAATACACCTATATAATACATCTATATAATTCATCTATATAATACACCTATATAATACATCTATAATACACCTATATAATACACCTATATAATACATCTATAATACACCAACATAATACATCTATATAATACATCTATGTAATACACCTATATAATACACCTATATAATACATCTATATAATACACCTATATAATACATCTATATAATACACCTATACAATACACCTATGTAATACATCTATATAATACACCTATATAATACATCTATAATACACCTATATAATACACCTATATAATACATCTATATAATACACCTATATAATTCACCTATGTAATACACCTATATAATACACCTATATAATACATCTATAATACACCTATATAATACACCTATATAATACATCTATATAATATATCTATAATACACCAACATAATACATCTATATAATACACCTATATAATACACCTATGTAATACATCTATATAATACACCTATATAATACATCTATAATACACCTATATAATACATCTATAATACACCTATATAATACATCTATATAATACATCTATATAATACACCTATATAATACATCTATATAATACACCTATATAATATATCTATAATACACCAACATAATACATCTATATAATACACCTATATAATACACCTATATAATACAACTATATAATACACCTATGTAATACATCTATATAATACACCTATATAATACATCTATAATACACCTATATAATACACCTATATAATACATCTATATAATACACCTATATAATACATCTATATAATACACCTATATAATACATCTATATAATACACCTATATAATACACCTATATAATACATCTATATAATACACCTATATAATACATCTATATAATACACCTATATAATACATCTATATAATACACCTATATAATATATCTATATAATACACCTATGTAATACATCTATATAATACACCTATATAATACATCTATATAATACACCTATGTAATACATCTATATAATACACCTATATAATACATCTATATAATACACCTATGTAATACATCTATATAATACACCGATATAATACACCTATATAATACACCTATATAATACACCTATATAATACATCTATATAATACACCTATATAATACACCTATATAATACATCTATATAATACACCTATATAATACACCTATATAATACACCTATGTAATACATCTATATAATACACCTATATAATACATCTATAATACACCTATATAATACAAATATATAATACACCTATATATTACATCTATATAATACACCTATATAATACACCTATGTAATACATCTATATAATACACCTATATAATACATCTATAATACACTTATATAATACACCTATATAATACACCTATATAATACATCTATATAATACACCTATATAATATATCTATAATACACCAACATAATACATCTATATAATACACCTATATAATACACCTATGTAATACATCTATATAATACACCTATATAATACATCTATAATACACCTATATAATACACCTATATAATACACCTATGTAATACACCTATATAATACACTTATATAATACATCTATAATACACCTATATAATACATCTATATAATACACATATGTAATACATCTATATAATACACCTATATAATACATCTATATAATACACCTATGTAATACACCTATATAATACACCTATGTAATACATCTATATAATACATCTACATAATACACCTATATCATACACCTATGTAATACATCTATATAATACACCTATATAATACACCTATATAATACATCTATAATACACCAACATAATACATCTATATAATACACCTATATAATACACCTATAATACACCTATATAATACATCTATAATACACCTATGTAATACATCTATATAATACACCTATATAATACATCTATATAATACACCTATATAATACATCTATATAATACACCTATATAATATATCTATAATACACCAACATAATACATCTATATAATACACCTATATAATACACCTATATAATACATCTATAATACACCTATATAATATATCTATAATACACCTATATAATACACCTATGTAATACATCTATATAATACACCTATATAATACATCTATATAATACACCTAAGTAATACATCTATATAATACACCGATATAATACATCTATATAATACACCTATATAATACATCTATATAATACACCTATATAATACACCTATATAATACACCTATGTAATACATCTATGTAATACATCTATATAATACACCTATATAATACATCTATATAATACACCTATATAATATATCTATATAATACACCTATGTAATACATCTATATAATACACCGATATAATACATCTATATAATACACCTATGTAATACATCTATATAATACACCTATATAATACACCTATATAATACATCTATATAATACATCTATATAATACACCTATATAATACACCTATATAATACACCTATGTAATACATCTTTATAATACACCTATATAATACATCTATAATACACCTATATAATACAAATATATAATACACCTATATATTACATCTATATAATACACCTATATAATACACCTATGTAATACATCTATATAATACACCTATATAATACATCTATAATACACCTATATAATACACCTATATAATACACCTATGTAATACACCTATATAATACACCTATATAATACATCTATAATACACCTATATAATACATCTATATAATACACATATGTAATACATCTATATAATACACCTATATAATACATCTATAATACACCTATATAATACATCTATATAATACACCTATGTAATACACCTATATAATACACCTATGTAATACATCTATATAATACATCTATATAATACACCTATATCATACACCTATGTAATACATCTATATAATACACCTATATAATACACCTATATAATACATCTATAATACACCAACATAATACATCTATATAATACACCTATATAATACACCTATATAATACATCTATAATACACCTATATAATACATCTATAATACACCTATGTAATACATCTATATAATACACCTATATAATACATCTATAATACACCTATGTAATACATCTATATAATACACCTATATAATATATCTATAATACACCAACATAATACATCTATATAATACACCTATATAATACACCTATATAATACATCTATAATACACCTATATAATACATCTATAATACACCTATATAATACACCTATGTAATACATCTATATAATACACCTATATAATACATCTATATAATACACCTATGTAATACATCTATATAATACACCGATATAATACATCTATATAATACACCTATATAATACATCTATATAATACACCTATATAATACACCTATATAATACACCTATATAATACACCTATGTAATACATCTATATAATACACCTATATAATACATCTATAATACACCTATATAATACAAATATATAATACACCTATATATTACATCTATATAATACACCTATGTAATACATCTATATAATACACCTATATAATACATCTATAATACACTTATATAATACACCTATATAATACACCTATATAATACACCTATGTAATACATCTATATAATACACCTATATAATACATCTATACTACACCTATATAATACATCTATATAATACACCTATATAATACACCTATGTAATACATCTATATAATACACCTATATAATACACCTATGTAATACATCTATATAATACACCTATATAATACACCTATATAATACACCTATGTAATACTCCTATGTAATACATCTATATAATACATCTATATAATACACCTATATAATACACCTATATAATACATCTATATAATACACCTATATAATACACCTATATAATACACCTATGTAATACATCTATATAATACACCTATATAATACACCTATATAATACATCTATAATACACCTATATAATACATCTATATAATACACCTATATAATACATCTATATAATACACCTACACTCACCGGCCACTTTATTAGGTACACCTGTCCAACTGCTCGTTAACACTTAATTTCTAATCAGCCAATCACAGGGCGGCAACTCAGTGCATTTAGGCATGTAGACATGGTTTAGACAATCTCCTGCAGTTCAAACCGAGCATCAGTATGGGGGGGAAGAAAGGTGATTTGAGTGCCTTTGAACGTGGCATGGTTGTTGGTGCCAGAAGGGCTGGTCTGAGTATTTCAGAAACTGCTGATCTACTGGGATTTTCACGCACAACCATCTCTAGGGTTTACAGAGAATGGTCCGAAAAAGAAAAAACATCCAGTGAGCGGCAGTTCTGTGGGGGGCGGAAATGCGTTGTTGATGCCAGAGGTCAGAGGAGAATGGCCAGACTGGTTCCAGCTGATAGAAAGGCAACAGTGACTCAAATAGCCACCCGTTACACCAAGGTAGCCAGAAGAGCATCTCTGAACGCCGCACAGTACGTCCAACTTTGAGGCTACAGATGGGCTACAGCAGCAGAAGACCACACCGGGTGCCACTCCTTTCAGCTAAGAACAGGAAACTGAGGCTACAATTTGCACAAGCTCATCGAAATTGGACAATTGAAGATTGGAAAAACGTTGCCTGGTCTGATGAGTCTCGATTTCTGCTGCGACATTCGGATGGTAGGGTCAGAATTTGGCGTCAACAACATGAAAGCATGGATCCATCCTGCCTTGTATCGGTAACGGTTCAGGCTGGTGGTGGTGGTGTCATGGTGTGGGGAATATTTTCTTGGCACTCTTTGGGCCCCTTGGTACCAATTGAGCATCGTTGCAACGCCAAAGCCTACCTGAGTATTGTTGCTGACCATGTCCATCCCTTTATGACCACAATGTACCCAACATCTGATGGCTACTTTCAGCAGGATAATGCAATGCCATGTCATAAAGCTGGAATCATCTCAGACTGGTTTCTTGAACATGACAATGAGTTCACTGTACTCCAATGGCCTCCACAGTCACCAGATCTCAATCCAATAGAGGAGCATCTTTGGGATGTGGTGGAACGGGAGATTGGCATCATGGATGTGCAGCCGACAAATCTGCGACTGCAACTGTGTGATGCCATCATGTCAATATGGAGCAAAATCTCTGAGGAATGCTTCCAGCACCTTGTTGAATCTATGCCACGAAGAATTGAGGCAGTTCTGAAGGCAAAAGGGGGTCCAACCCGTTACTAGCATGGTGTACCTAATAAAGTGGCTGGTGAGTGTATATAATATATCTATAATACACCAACATAATACATCTATGTAATACATCTATATAATACACCTATATAATACACCTATATAATACACCTATATAATACATCTATATAATACACCTATATAATACATCTATATAATACACCTATATAATACATCTATATAATACACCTATATAATACATCTATATAATACACCTATATAATACATCTATATAATGCACCTATATAATACATCTATATAATACACCTATATAATACATCTATATAATACACCTATATAATACATCTATATAATACACCTATATAATACATCTATATAATACACCTATATAATACACCTATGTAATACATCTATATAATACACCTATATAATACATCTATAATACACCTATATAATACATCTATATAATACACCTATATAATACACCTATATAATACACCTATGTAATACATCTATATAATACACCTATATAATACATCTATAATACACCTATATAATACATCTATATAATACACCTATGTAATACATCTATATAATACATCTATATAATACACCTATATCATACACCTATGTAATACATCTATATAATACATCTATATAATACACCTATATAATACATCTATATAATACACCTATATAATACATCTATATAATACACCTATATAATACATCTATATAATACATCTATATAATACATCTATATAATACACCTATATAATACATCTATATAATACACCTATATAATACATCTATATAATACACCTATATCATACACCTATGTAATACATCTATATAATACATCTATATAATACACCTATATAATACATCTATATAATACACCTATATAATACATCTATATAATACACCTATATAATACATCTATATAATACACCTATATAATACATCTATGTAATACATCTATGTAATACATCTATATAATACACCTATATAATACACCTATATAATACATCTATATAATACATCTATATAATACACCTATATAATACATCTATATAATACACCTATATAATACACCTATATAATACATCTATATAATACACCTATATAATACACCTATATAATACATCTATATAATACACCTATATAATACATCTATATAATACACCTATATAATACATCTATATAATACACCTATATAATACATCTATATAATACATCTATATAATACATCTATATAATACACCTATATAATACACCTATATAATACATCTATATAATACACCTATATAATACACCTATATAATACATCTATATAATACATCTATATAATACACCTATATAATACATCTATATAATACATCTATATAATACATCTATATAATACACCTATATAATACACCTATATAATACACCTATATAATACACCTATATAATACATCTATATAATACACCTATATAATACACCTATATAATACACCTATATAATACATCTATATAATACACCTATATAATACATCTATATAATACACCTATATAATACATCTATATAATACACCTATATAATACATCTATATAATACATCTATATAATACATCTATATAATACACCTATATAATACACCTATATAATACATCTATATAATACACCTATATAATACACCTATATAATACATCTATATAATACATCTATATAATACACCTATATAATACATCTATATAATACATCTATATAATACATCTATATAATACACCTATATAATACACCTATATAATACATCTATATAATACACCTATATAATACACCTATATAATACATCTATATAATACACCTATATAATACACCTATATAATACATCTATATAATACATCTATATAATACACCTATATAATACATCTATATAATACATCTATATAATACATCTATATAATACACCTATATAATACACCTATATAATACATCTATATAATACATCTATATAATACACCTATATAATACATCTATATAATACATCTATATAATACATCTATATAATACATCTATATAATACACCTATATAATACATCTATATAATACACCTATATAATACACCTATATAATACACCTATATAATACATCTATATAATACACCTATATAATACATCTATATAATACATCTATATAATACATCTATATAATACACCTATATAATACACCTATATAATACATCTATATAATACACCTATATAATACACCTATATAATACATCTATATAATACATCTATATAATACACCTATATAATACATCTATATAATACATCTATATAATACATCTATATAATATATGTAAAATAACTTTACAAATAAATCTGGATTTGGAATCTTTACAATTAATGTAAACCTTTATATCGCCATGGTTACAGACAACTCTGTAGTCTGATCCTTAGGGTGGAGGCAGAGGAGGGGGATGCAGCTGCAGGTTCCCACTTAGTTTGCTATGGAAATTGCCTTTTGGGGGAGGGTGTAGCTGAGAAGGGCTCATGTGATTGGCTGATAGCACACAGCACACCTCTGACATCACGTCAGACAGAGCCCGCCCACTCAGCAGCCCTGGGGAGGGACAATGTGCGTTTTCCGATCCTGCACAGGGATCCTTAGTCTGTGGGTTACACGTTTTTGGCCGCTCCGTGTCTTGTGATCGGGAGGTTTTGTTAATAATTATTGATTTTTTGTCCCATAGGAAGAAAATAACCTGAACTACAATAGAAATCCGAATCACGGCTGAGGAAGGTGATGAACGAGGAAGCGTAATAGGAGACGCCGGGAGGCGGCGGCGAGGCCAGAATCAGAGACTACAAATCGTCTGTAACCCGAGCAGCCTCCAAATCCAAATGGCTCCAGAGTGGCCAGAACATAAAACCCTGAGCAGCAGCTTGTAGCCCGGGCCGGCGTCCCCGCGTGTACTGGTGATGTATTGTGTCTGCGCCGCTAAACGCCACACGTCCGGGGGACATCTGATACTTTAAGGAAAGTCTTTCCGAACCTGCTCCGTTTCTTGTCATTGAATCAATACTCGGCTTCTTCTTTTGCGTTTCCCCCTGCGCTGGAGGTATATACAGTACGTGACTATACGTCAGTGACGGGGCTCGGCCCCTGGGATTGGTGCTGGTGGCCCAAAACCTCCAGCTTGTTACTATATTAAAGGGAATGTCAAACACTACAAAAACATGGACGCCTTCTACGCCATCACGTGGGCTGTGTATGGAGTCGCAGCTCAGTCCCATTCAATGTAATTTACTAGAAATGCAATACCTGACAACGCCATGGACAGGGGGGGAGCTGTTATGGAAGAAAGAAAACATTGTTTCATGTTACAGTATTTAATGACATCACACATAGTGGGCGGTTACAGTATTTGATGACATCACACACAGCGGGCGGAGTTACAATATTTGATGACATCACACAGTGGGCGGAGTTACATTATTTGATGACATCACACAGTGGGCGGCGTTACAGTATTTGATGACATCACACAGTGTGCGGAGTTACAGTATTTGATGACATCACACAGTGGGCGGAGTTACAGTATTTGATGACATCACACACGGTGTTTATTGTTACAATGTTTACCTGACCAGTGTTGTTACAGTGTTGCGTTGCACTATCAGCTTGTGATTATCTGCAGATGGAATATTATTAGAGAAGGAATTGCTGCGGTCATGTGACTGGTCACAGATAATTCCGCCAATAACTGATGAACCGCTCTACCACTTATAGCAGGATTCACCCCACGCGATTTCTTCTTCCTTGCGCTGTCCCTCGTGTCTCCTTCAGTGCTGCCATTACTTGTGGAAAGCCGCAATATCTACAGCCAGGCCAGAAGTCATCATCCAGCTTTACCAGATAGAGACAGAACAACAAGGTCTGACCAGAGACTGAACCGCGACATCTGCACTTATCTGCCCAATTCTCTTAGCGGTCACACAGCGAGGCTCAGGCTCAGCGCCGAGGAGGGAGTCAGGAGATAAGAGAAGCGGGCGCACGAAAATCTGACTGATACACAATGGCGGCTGTTACCTAGCAATGGAGAAAAGGAACAAGCGGCGAAAGTGACAGGAGGAGAAACGTGGAAAACTTAGATACAGCTCAGTATACAGTATCACACAGGATAGGATTAGATACAGCTCAGTATACAGTATCACACAGGATAGGATTAGATACACGGCTCAGTATACAGTATCACACAGGATAGGATTAGATACACAGCTCAGTATACAGTATCACACAGGATAGGATTAGATACACAGCTCAGTATACAGTATCACACAGGATAGGATTAGATACACGGCTCAGTATACAGTATCACACAGGATAGGATTAGATACACAGCTCAGTATACAGTATCACACAGGATAGGATTAGATACAGCTCAGTATACAGTATCACACAGGATAGGATTAGATACACGGCTCAGTATACAGTATCACACAGGATAGGATTAGATACACAGCTCAGTATACAGTATCACACAGGATAGGATTAGATACACAGCTCAGTATACAGTATCACACAGAATAGGATTAGATACACAGCTCAGTATACAGTATCACACGGGATAGGATTAGATACACAGCTCAGTATACAGTATCACACAGGATAGGATTAGATACACAGCTCAGTATACAGTATCCCACAGGATAGGATTAGATACACAGCTCAGTATACAGTATCACACAGAATAGGATTAGATACACAGCTCAGTATACAGTATCACACAGGATAGGATTAGATACACGGCTCAGTATACAGTATCACACAGCAGGATAGGATTAGATACACGGCTCAGTATACAGTATCACACAGGATAGGATTAGATACAGCTCAGTATACTGTATCACACGGGATAGGATTAGATACACAGCTCAGTATACTGTATCACACAGGATAGGATTAGATACACAGCTCAGTATACAGTATCACACAGGATAGGATTAGATACACGGCTCAGTATACAGTATCACACAGGATAGGATTAGATACACAGCTCAGTATACAGTATCACACGGGATAGGATTAGATACACAGCTCAGTATACAGTATCACACAGGGTAGGATTAGATACACAGCTCAGTATACAGTATCACACAGGGTAGGATTAGATACACAGCTCAGTATACAGTATCACACAGGATAGGATTAGATACACAGCTCAGTATACAGTATCACACAGGATAGGATTAGATACAGCTCAGTATACAGTATCACACGGGATAGGATTAGATACAGCTCAGTATACAGTATCACACAGGATAGGATTAGATACACCGCTCAGTATACAGTATCACACAGGATAGGATTAGATACACAGCTCAGTATACAGTATCACACAGGATAGGATTAGATACACGGCTCAGTATACAGTATCACACAGGATAGGATTAGATACACAGCTCAGTATACAGTATCACACAGGATAGGATTAGATACACAGCTCAGTATACAGTATCACACAGGATAGGATTAGATACAGCTCAGTATACAGTATCACACAGGATAGGATTAGATACAGCTCAGTATACAGTATCACACAGGATAGGATTAGATACAGCTCAGTATACAGTATCACACAGGATAGGATTAGATACAGCTCAGTATACAGTATCACACAGGATAGGATTAGATACAGCTCAGTATACAGTATCACACAGGATAGGATTAGATACAGCTCAGTATACAGTATCACACAGGATAGGATTAGATACACGGCTCAGTATACAGTATCACACAGGATAGGATTAGATACACAGCTCAGTATACAGTATCACACAGGATAGGATTAGATACACAGCTCAGTATACAGTATCACACAGGATAGGATTAGATACACGGCTCAGTATACAGTATCACACAGGATAGGATTAGATACACAGCTCAGTATACAGTATCACACAGGATAGGATTAGATACAGCTCAGTATACAGTATCACACAGGATAGGATTAGATACACGGCTCAGTATACAGTATCACACAGGATAGGATTAGATACACAGCTCAGTATACAGTATCACACAGGATAGGATTAGATACACAGCTCAGTATACAGTATCACACAGAATAGGATTAGATACACAGCTCAGTATACAGTATCACACGGGATAGGATTAGATACACAGCTCAGTATACAGTATCACACAGGATAGGATTAGATACACAGCTCAGTATACAGTATCCCACAGGATAGGATTAGATACACAGCTCAGTATACAGTATCACACAGAATAGGATTAGATACACAGCTCAGTATACAGTATCACACAGGATAGGATTAGATACACGGCTCAGTATACAGTATCACACAGCAGGATAGGATTAGATACACGGCTCAGTATACAGTATCACACAGGATAGGATTAGATACAGCTCAGTATACTGTATCACACGGGATAGGATTAGATACACAGCTCAGTATACTGTATCACACAGGATAGGATTAGATACACAGCTCAGTATACAGTATCACACAGGATAGGATTAGATACACGGCTCAGTATACAGTATCACACAGGATAGGATTAGATACACAGCTCAGTATACAGTATCACACGGGATAGGATTAGATACACAGCTCAGTATACAGTATCACACAGGGTAGGATTAGATACACAGCTCAGTATACAGTATCACACAGGGTAGGATTAGATACACAGCTCAGTATACAGTATCACACAGGATAGGATTAGATACACAGCTCAGTATACAGTATCACACAGGATAGGATTAGATACAGCTCAGTATACAGTATCACACGGGATAGGATTAGATACAGCTCAGTATACAGTATCACACAGGATAGGATTAGATACACCGCTCAGTATACAGTATCACACAGGATAGGATTAGATACACAGCTCAGTATACAGTATCACACAGGATAGGATTAGATACACGGCTCAGTATACAGTATCACACAGGATAGGATTAGATACACAGCTCAGTATACAGTATCACACAGGATAGGATTAGATACACAGCTCAGTATACAGTATCACACAGGATAGGATTAGATACAGCTCAGTATACAGTATCACACAGGATAGGATTAGATACAGCTCAGTATACAGTATCACACAGGATAGGATTAGATACAGCTCAGTATACAGTATCACACAGGATAGGATTAGATACAGCTCAGTATACAGTATCACACAGGATAGGATTAGATACAGCTCAGTATACAGTATCACACAGGATAGGATTAGATACAGCTCAGTATACTGTATCACACGGGATAGGATTAGATACACAGCTCAGTATACAGTATCACACAGGATAGGATTAGATACAGCTCAGTATACTGTATCACACGGGATAGGATTAGATACACAGCTCAGTATACAGTATCACACAGGATAGGATTAGATACACAGCTCAGTATACAGTATCACACAGGATAGGATTAGATACACGGCTCAGTATACAGTATCACACAGGATAGGATTAGATACAGCTCAGTATACTGTATCACACGGGATAGGATTAGATACACAGCTCAGTATACAGTATCACACAGGATAGGATTAGATACAGCTCAGTATACTGTATCACACGGGATAGGATTAGATACACAGCTCAGTATACAGTATCACACAGGATAGGATTAGATACACAGCTCAGTATACAGTATCACACAGGATAGGATTAGATACACAGCTCAGTATACAGTATCACACAGGATAGGATTAGATACACAGCTCAGTATACAGTATCACACAGGATAGGATTAGATACACAGCTCAGTATACAGTATCACACAGGATAGGATTAGATACACAGCTCAGTATACAGTATCACACGGGATAGGATTAGATACACAGCTCAGTATACAGTATCACACAGGATAGGATTAGATACACAGCTCAGTATACAGTATCCCACAGGATAGGATTAGATACACAGCTCAGTATACAGTATCACACAGGATAGGATTAGATACACAGCTCAGTATACAGTATCACACAGGATAGGATTAGATACACGGCTCAGTATACAGTATCACACAGCAGGATAGGATTAGATACACGGCTCAGTATACAGTATCACACAGGATAGGATTAGATACAGCTCAGTATACTGTATCACACGGGATAGGATTAGATACACAGCTCAGTATACTGTATCACACAGGATAGGATTAGATACACAGCTCAGTATACAGTATCACACAGAATAGGATTAGATACACGGCTCAGTATACAGTATCACACAGGATAGGATTAGATACACAGCTCAGTATACAGTATCACACGGGATAGGATTAGATACACAGCTCAGTATACAGTATCACACAGGGTAGGATTAGATACACAGCTCAGTATACAGTATCACACAGGGTAGGATTAGATACACAGCTCAGTATACAGTATCACACAGGATAGGATTAGATACACAGCTCAGTATACAGTATCACACAGGATAGGATTAGATACAGCTCAGTATACAGTATCACACGGGATAGGATTAGATACAGCTCAGTATACAGTATCACACAGGATAGGATTAGATACACCGCTCAGTATACAGTATCACACAGGATAGGATTAGATACACAGCTCAGTATACAGTATCACACAGGATAGGATTAGATACACGGCTCAGTATACAGTATCACACAGGATAGGATTAGATACACAGCTCAGTATACAGTATCACACAGGATAGGATTAGATACACAGCTCAGTATACAGTATCACACAGGATAGGATTAGATACAGCTCAGTATACAGTATCACACAGGATAGGATTAGATACAGCTCAGTATACAGTATCACACAGGATAGGATTAGATACAGCTCAGTATACAGTATCACACAGGATAGGATTAGATACAGCTCAGTATACAGTATCACACAGGATAGGATTAGATACAGCTCAGTATACAGTATCACACAGGATAGGATTAGATACAGCTCAGTATACTGTATCACACGGGATAGGATTAGATACACAGCTCAGTATACAGTATCACACAGGATAGGATTAGATACAGCTCAGTATACTGTATCACACGGGATAGGATTAGATACACAGCTCAGTATACAGTATCACACAGGATAGGATTAGATACACAGCTCAGTATACAGTATCACACAGGATAGGATTAGATACAGCTCAGTATACTGTATCACACGGGATAGGATTAGATACACAGCTCAGTATACAGTATCACACAGGATAGGATTAGATACACAGCTCAGTATACAGTATCACACAGGATAGGATTAGATACACGGCTCAGTATACAGTATCACACAGGATAGGATTAGATACAGCTCAGTATACTGTATCACACGGGATAGGATTAGATACACAGCTCAGTATACAGTATCACACAGGATAGGATTAGATACAGCTCAGTATACTGTATCACACGGGATAGGATTAGATACACAGCTCAGTATACAGTATCACACAGGATAGGATTAGATACACAGCTCAGTATACAGTATCACACAGGATAGGATTAGATACACGGCTCAGTATACAGTATCACACAGGATAGGATTAGATACAGCTCAGTATACAGTATCACACAGGATAGGATTAGATACAGCTCAGTATACAGTATCACACATGATAAGATTAGATACAGCTCAGTATACAGTATCACACAGGATAGGATTAGATACACAGCTCAGTATACAGTATCACACAGGATAGGATTAGATACACGGCTCAGTATACAGTATCACACAGGATAGGATTAGATACACAGCTCAGTATACAGTATCACACAGGATAGGATTAGATACACGGCTCAGTATACAGTATCACACAGGATAGGATTAGATACACAGCTCAGTATACAGTATCACACAGGATAGGATTAGATACACAGCTCAGTATACAGTATCACACAGGATAGGATTAGATACACAGCTCAGTATACAGTATCACACAGGATAGGATTAGATACACCGCTCAGTATACAGTATCACACAGGATAGGATTAGATACACAGCTCAGTATACAGTATCACACAGGATAGGATTAGATACAGCTCAGTATACAGTATCACACAGGATAGGATTAGATACACCGCTCAGTATACAGTATCACACAGGATAGGATTAGATACACAGCTCAGTATACAGTATCACACAGGATAGGATTAGATACACGGCTCAGTATACAGTATCACACAGGATAGGATTAGATACACAGCTCAGTATACAGTATCACACAGGATAGGATTAGATACACGGCTCAGTATACAGTATCACACAGGATAGGATTAGATACACAGCTCAGTATACAGTATCACACAGGACAGGATTAGATACACGGCTCAGTATACAGTATCACACAGGATAGGATTAGATACACCGCTCAGTATACAGTATCACACAGGATAGGATTAGATACACAGCTCAGTATACAGTATCACACAGGATAGGATTAGATACAGCTCAGTATACTGTATCACACGGGATAGGATTAGATACACAGCTCAGTATACAGTATCACACAGGATAGGATTAGATACAGCTCAGTATACTGTATCACACGGGATAGGATTAGATACACAGCTCAGTATACAGTATCACACAGGATAGGATTAGATACACAGCTCAGTATACAGTATCACACAGGATAGGATTAGATACAGCTCAGTATACTGTATCACACGGGATAGGATTAGATACACAGCTCAGTATACAGTATCACACAGGATAGGATTAGATACACAGCTCAGTATACAGTATCACACAGGATAGGATTAGATACACAGCTCAGTATACAGTATCACACAGGATAGGATTAGATACACAGCTCAGTATACAGTATCACACAGGATAGGATTAGATACAGCTCAGTATACTGTATCACACGGGATAGGATTAGATACACAGCTCAGTATACAGTATCACACAGGATAGGATTAGATACAGCTCAGTATACTGTATCACACGGGATAGGATTAGATACACAGCTCAGTATACAGTATCACACAGGATAGGATTAGATACAGCTCAGTATACTGTATCACACGGGATAGGATTAGATACACAGCTCAGTATACAGTATCACACAGGATAGGATTAGATACACAGCTCAGTATACAGTATCACACAGGATAGGATTAGATACACAGCTCAGTATACAGTATCACACAGGACAGGATTAGATACACGGCTCAGTATACAGTATCACACAGGATAGGATTAGATACACAGCTCAGTATACAGTATCACACAGGATAGGATTAGATACACAGCTCAGTATACAGTATCACACAGGACAGGATTAGATACACGGCTCAGTATACAGTATCACACAGGATAGGATTAGATACACAGCTCAGTATACAGTATCACACAGGATAGGATTAGATACACAGCTCAGTATACAGTATCACACAGGATAGGATTAGATACACAGCTCAGTATACAGTATCACACAGGATAGGATTAGATACAGCTCAGTATACAGTATCACACAGGGTAGAATTAGATACACCGCTCAGTATACAGTATCACACAGGATAGGATTAGATACACAGCTCAGTATACAGTATCACACAGGATAGGATTAGATACAGCTCAGTATACAGTATCACACAGGATAGGATTAGATACAGCTCAGTATACAGTATCACACAGGATAGGATTAGATACACAGCTCAGTATACAGTATCACACAGGATAGGATTAGATACACCGCTCTGTATACAGTATCACACAGGATAGGATTAGATACACGGGTCAGTATACAGTATCACACAGGATAGGATTAGATACACAGCTCAGTATACAGTATCACACAGGATAGGATTAGATACACAGCTCAGTATACAGTATCACACAGGATAGGATTAGATACACAGCTCAGTATACAGTATCACACAGGATAGGATTAGATACACAGCTCAGTATACAGTATCACACAGGATAGGATTAGATACACAGCTCAGTATACTGTATCACACAGGATAGGATTAGATACACAGCTCAGTATACAGTATCACACAGGATAGGATTAGATACAGCTCAGTATACAGTATCACACAGGATAGGATTAGATACACCGCTCAGTATACAGTATCACACAGGATAGGATTAGATACACAGCTCAGTATACTGTATCACACAGGATAGGATTAGATACACAGCTCAGTATACAGTATCACACAGGATAGGATTAGATACACGGCTCAGTATACAGTATCACACGGGATAGGATTAGATACACGGCTCAGTATACAGTATCACACAGGATAGGATTAGATACACAGCTCAGTATACAGTATCACACAGGATAGGATTAGATACAGCTCAGTATACAGTATCACACAGGATAGGATTAGATACACAGCTCAGTATACAGTATCACACAGGATAGGATTAGATACACAGCTCAGTATACAGTATCACACAGGATAGGATTAGATACACAGCTCAGTATACAGTATCACACAGGATAGGATTAGATACACGGCTCAGTATACAGTATCACACAGGATAGGATTAGATACACAGCTCAGTATACAGTATCACACAGGAGAGGATTAGATACAGCTCAGTATACAGTATCACACAGGATAGGATTAGATACACAGCTCAGTATACAGTATCACACAGGATAGGATTAGATACACAGCTCAGTATACAGTATCACACAGGATAGGATTAGATACAGCTCAGTATACAGTATCACACGGGATAGGATTAGATACACGGCTCAGTATACAGTATCACACAGGATAGGATTAGATACACAGCTCAGTATACTCTATCACACAGGATAGGATTAGATACACAGCTCAGTATACAGTATCACACAGGATAGGATTAGATACACAGCTCAGTATACAGTATCACACAGGATAGGATTAGATACACAGCTCAGTATACAGTATCACACAGGATAGGATTAGATACACAGCTCAGTATACAGTATCACACAGGATAGGATTAGATACACAGCTCAGTATACAGTATCACACAGGATAGGATTAGATACACAGCTCAGTATACAGTATCACACAGGATAGGATTAGATACACGGCTCAGTATACAGTATCACACAGGATAGGATTAGATACACAGCTCAGTATACAGTATCACACAGGATAGGATTAGATACACAGCTCAGTATACAGTATCACACAGGATAGGATTAGATACACAGCTCAGTATACAGTATCACACAGGATAGGATTAGATACACAGCTCAGTATACAGTATCACACAGGATAGGATTAGATACACAGCTCAGTATACAGTATCACACAGGATAGGATTAGATACACAGCTCAGTATACAGTATCACACAGGATAGGATTAGATACAGCTCAGTATACAGTATCACACAGGATAGGATTAGATACACAGCTCAGTATACAGTATCACACAGGATAGGATTAGATACACAGCTCAGTATACAGTATCACACAGGATAGGATTAGATACACAGCTCAGTATACTGTATCACACAGGATAGGATTAGATACACAGCTCAGTATACAGTATCACACAGGATAGGATTAGATACAGCTCAGTATACAGTATCACACAGGATAAGATTAGACACAGCTCAGTATACAGTATCACACAGGATAGGATTAGATACAGCTCAGTATACAGTATCACACAGGAGAGGATTAGATACAGCTCATTATACAGTATCACACAGGATAGGATTAGATATACAGCTCAGTATACAGTATCACACAGGATAGGATTAGATACACAGCTCAGTATACAGTATCACACAGGATAGGATTAGATACACAGCTCAGTATACAGTATCACACAGGATAGAATTAGATACACATCTCAGTATACAGTATCACACAGGACAGGATTAGATACAGCTCAGTATACAGTATCACACATCAAAGGATTAGATACACAGCTCAGTATACAGTATCACACAGGATAGGATTAGATACAGCTCAGTATACAGTATCAGACAGGATAGGATTAGATACAGCTCAGTATACAGTATCACACAGGATAGGATTAGATACACAGCTCAGTATACAGTATCACACAGGATAGGATTAGATACAGCTCAGTATACAGTATCACACAGGATAGGATTAGATACAGCTCAGTATACAGTATCAGACAGGATAGGATTAGATACAGCTCAGTATACAGTATCACACAGGATAGGATTAGATACACAGCTCAGTATACAGTATCACACAGGATAGGATTAGATACAGCTCAGTATACAGTATCAGACAGGATAGGATTAGATACAGCTCAGTATACAGTATCAGACAGGATAGGATTAGATGCAGCTCAGTATACAGTATCACACAGGATAGGATTAGATACAGCTCAGTATACAGTATCACACAGGATAGGATTAGATACACAGCTCAGTATATAGTATCACACAGGATAGGATTAGATACAGCTCAGTATACAGTATCACACAGGATAGGATTAGATACACAGCAACTCTTGTTATGATGACTATTTTCCCTTTAAATATTTGCCTCCTTTCTATACAGTATATATTCTTATCTGTCTTATATTCCTGTGCCGTGTAGTGCAGTCAGTATACGCTCCTGTATACTCCATATCTGCTCTCACCTCCTCAAGAGCATCAAGTGAGTCATTTAATTCAGTCTCGTTCACACTTCACCATTCTAGAGATGTTCTTCGCTCCGTCCTGTATACACTCATATCCTCTTATAATTATCTGCCGACAATTACATTAACCTTTGGTAAGATTCCTCCAGTAATATCTCAGGTATCTAAGCAGCGGGATCACAGGAAGGTGGAAGGGAGGATACAGAAATATATATGGCAATAATAATAATATGGAGTCTCCCATTACTGACTATACCAGATCTCATCAACCAAGTAGAAGATACCCAGGTTATACCGGCTGTACATATAGAATTATATACAGTATACACCCAGGTTATACCGGCTGTACATATAGAATTATATACAGTATACACCCAGGTTATACCGGCTGTACATATAGAATTATATACAGTATACACCCAGGTTATACCGGCTGTACCTACATATATAATTATATACAGGAGATACCCAGGTTATACCGGCTGTACATATAGAATTATATACAGTATATACCCAGGTTATACCAGCTGTACATATATATTATATACAGTATATACCCAGGTTATACTGGCTGTACATATATAATTATATACAGTATATACCCAGGTTATACCGGCTGTACCTACATATATAATTATATACAGGAGATACCCAGGTTATACCGGCTGTACATATAGAATTATATACAGTATATACCCAGGTTATACCGGCTGTACCTACATATATAATTATATACAGGAGATACCCAGGTTGTACCGGCTGTACATATATAACTATATACAGTATATACCCAGGTTATACCGGCTGCACATATATAATTATATACAGTATATACCCAGGTTATACCGGCTGCACATATATAATTATATACTGTATATACCCAGGTTATACCGGCTGTATATATATATATATATATATATATATATATATATATATAATTATATACAGGAGATACCCAGGTTGTACCGGCTGTACATATATAATTATATACTGTATATACCCAGGTTATACCAGCTGTACATATATAATTATATACAGTATATACCCAGGTTATACCGGCTGTACATATATAATTATATACAGTATATACCCAGGTTATACCGGCTGTACATATATAATTATATACAGTATATACCCAGGTTATACCGGCTGTACATATATAATTATATACAGTATATACCCAGGTTATACCAGCTGTACATATATAATTATATACAGTATATACCCAGGTTATACCGGCTGTACATATAGAATTATATACAGTATACACCCAGGTTATACCGGCTGTACATATAGAATTATATACAGTATACACCCAGGTTATACCGGCTGTACATATAGAATTATATACAGTATACACCCAGGTTATACCGGCTGTACCTACATATATAATTATATACAGGAGATACCCAGGTTGTACCGGCTGTACATATATAATTATATACTGTATATACCCAGGTTATACCAGCTGTACATATATAATTATATACAGTATATACCCAGGTTATACCGGCTGTACATATATAATTATATACAGTATATACCCAGGTTATACCGGCTGTACATATATAATTATATACAGTATATACCCAGGTTATACCGGCTGTACATATATAATTATATACAGTATATACCCAGGTTATACCAGCTGTACATATATAATATTCCCAGGTTATACTAGCACGGTGTATATACTGATCATTACCCCCCATTATGTCAGATGTTTGCATTCTTCTTTCGCCTTCTGTATGAATTGTTTATGATTGGAGCTGGTGCGATATTGTCGGCTCAGACTAATAAATGATATCTGCAGACGGCGGCATCAACATCTTAATATGTAAGAGTGTAATTTGCAGGAACGTTCATCACTCATTAATGTCAGCCGCACATTCTCCGGCCTTGCTAAACATAAGGGGCTTGAGTTATTTATAGGAGTGAAATCCATGATTTGTCCACATAGTGAGGAGCTTCAGTCTATGCCAAGTCTGCTAAAAAGCTGCAGTTAATTAACAACCCACAAAACACGTTTAATGAAGAGCCGCCATTTAGTGCCCAGTTATTTGTGAATTAGTAATTGATGTGCACAGCGCCTGCCTTCAGTGCTAAGCTTGGGGCGCCATGTTCCCGTATCTGATTGTTAGGGGCGCGTTGGAAAGAATAATGTCAACCAAAGTGTATGACTCTAACCAGCCATTGTTCAGTAACCATAGGGGAGTGTGAGAGTGGGTACAGGCTATATATAGGATTAATTCACTTAAACAACGCAGCCACTGTGTACATACATTACATTACTTATCCTGTATTATACTCCAGAGCTGCGCTCACTATTCTGCTGGTGCAGTCACTGTGTACATACATTACATTACTTATCCTGTATTATACTCCAGAGCTGCGCTCACTATTCTGCTGGTGCAGTCACTGTGTACATACATTACATTACTTATCCTGTATTATACTCCAGAGCTGCGCTCACTATTCTGCTGGTACAGTCACTGTGTACATACATTACATTACTTATCCTGTATTATACTCCAGAGCTGCGCTCACTATTCTGCTGGTGCAGTCACTGTGTACATACATTACATTACTTATCCTGTATTATACTCCAGAGCTGCGCTCACTATTCTGCTGGTACAGTCACTGTGTACATACATTACATTACTTATCCTGTATTATACTCCAGAGCTGCGCTCACTATTCTGCTGGTGCAGTCACTGTGTACATACATTACATTACTTATCCTGTATTATACTCCAGAGCTGTGCTCACTATTCTGCTGGTGCAGTCACTGTGCACATACATTACATTACTTATCCTGTATTATACTCCAGAGCTGCGCTCACTATTCTGTTGGTACAGTCACCGTGTACATACATTACATTACTTATCCTGTATTATACTCCAGAGCTGCGCTCACTATTCTGCTGGTACAGTCACCGTGTACATACATTACATTACTTATCCTGTATTATACTCCAGAGCTGCGCTCACTATTCTGCTGGTACAGTCACTGTCTACATACATTACATTACTTATCCTGTATTATACTCCAGAGCTTTGCTCACTATTCTGCTGGTACAGTCACTGTGTACATACATTACATTACTTATCCTGTATTATACTCCAGAGCTGCGCTCACTATTCTGCTGGTACAGTCACTGTGTACATACATTACATTACTTATCCTTTATTATACCCCAGAGCTGCGCTCACTATTCTGCTGGTACAGTCACTGTACATACATTACATTACTTATCCTTTATTATACCCCAGAGCTGCGCTCACTATTCTGCTGGTACAGTCACTGTACATACATTACATTACTTATCCTGTATTATACTCCAGAGCTGCGCTCACTATTCTGCTGGTGCAGTCACTGTGTACATACATTACATTACTTATCCTGTATTATACTCCAGAGCTGCGCTCACTATTCTGCTGGTGCAGTCACTATGTACATACATTACATTACTTATCCTGTATTATACCCCAGAGCTGCGCTCACTATTCTGCTGGTACAGTCACTATGTACATACATTACACCCAGGAGAACGTCCCAGATAAGAAGTCTCTGAGATCAGATTATTCACCAGCTCATTGTTAGTAAATCTTCCGATAACCAGTCGATGTCACCACAATCTCATGTATATTGGGGGGGCTCATATATCCGGCACGTTCCATGCACTGTGTACGGCGTTCTCCCCGCAGGCTCCTCTCACTTTATATTCTTTTTGGCAAAAACAAGTCCTGCAATAAAAATAACCAGGTTTTATTGTCTCTTCTCGGCCCGATCCCACACAGGAACGTTGTAACCATTAAAAATTCAAAAATGTTCAGGATGTGTTTCTATAAATGTTTCGTGGAATGTCTTCTGCGCCTTCTCCGAATATTTACATATATTAACATGAGTGGGCGCTGCCATCGCACATTGCCAAGTGGAAATATCATCCAGAGACAACTGGACACTTGCCTGGCATCGGCAGCCGTCAAATGTGACTGAAGTGTTTTTGAAACGTGGAGTCCTATTTACGCGGCAACGAGAGCGAGTGCCAAGCATATTGTATATTACATATTGTATTAGCTAATCGCTTGCTACAACGTGGACCTCCCAATCCTACACCCAGGAGAGACGTATAGCATTCACCCTGCAGACAATAAACAATGACTCTTCTCGAAGTGTCTTGATGGTAACTTTTTGAAAATGTTATCTTTTTATTTCGGTTTCGGGAACGGCAGGTGGAGAAGACGTCCAAGGTGGGCAGGTGTGGATTTACATGGAGCAGATAGGGCGATAGGAAGGGGGCGACGTTTTGGTTTTGGCCACCCTAAGAAATTTGTTGAGGTGTCGAGAGAGCAAGTGCAAGAGAGAAGTGAAGAATTGGAGAAGTCAACAACTGAGGCAGAGTAATGTTCACCAGGGTATCCTAAAAATAATGGGTTAGTCTTTAACTGGCTCCAGGATATGGACTGTGGTAAATCAGGTGTATGGATCACATAAGAACATTGACCACGACCCAACTTAGAGACCACCTAGGGTTCTCACACTCCAGGAGTTTCTGATGAGGAAAGGTTTTATGGAATTCCATATCTGAATGGTTAAGGGGTTTCTTGAAGCCTATATTTGGCAAGTAGTAGACCACGTCAACCTAGTACACGGTTTGGTCGGGCAAGAGCCAATGGACTTGGTCGACCAAGCCAAGTGGTGACAATGGAGAAGTCTATTATAAATAAGGCAGAGTCTCCCATAAGAATCCCATAAAGGTCATGGTTTAGAATGCGGAGAATGAGATAGATGATTGGCAAGATGGGGGATCAAGAGCCAATTGGAGATGTCACTAATGGACTTGACAAAACCAAGGAGCGGAGATCAAAGGACTGTGAGATCTCCAATGTCAACCTGTGCAGAAGGGTGTTGACCAGAATTTTTAAAATTACCGCCTTGGAGTAGTCTCTGTTAGCATTGGCTTGCACTAGACAAGCTGGAGTTCCCAAATTGAGGTGGAGGCAGGAACTATGATGGAGGAACAGTTAAGGCTGTCGGAGTTCAGTAATAATTGCAGACCAAATAGAAGTCAGGGCAGGAATTTAACAAGAGAACAAGGTCAGGAACTGAAAGGAGCAGGAGCAGCCACACACTGAAGTAGTCTAGAACCTAAAGGAGCTCAGTGGTCGGGGTCCGATTATTGTGTGAAGGACGCTAAGACATTAATGGTTTAGTGGGTGGCATACACTGTGCCTTTGGCAACCCAGGAGCCATGGCGGGTGGACAACCCAACAAGAGAGCCGTGGTGGAGGACAGACCATTGGTCATATGGAGAGCTGAGATGGCGAATTTTTCCAGTGTTACTGAGGATGATTGAATTCTCTTGGTAGCCAAAGTGGTGGTAACCAAAGAGTCTGGAATCGCAACTACCTGGATCTGCTCAGTGCATGACATGATATTTCCATATTTGGCAAACAGTGGACCCAAAAAGTCATCAACAAACCATAAACATGGACAATGAATTCACCTAGTAAATCATGTCTGGATGGGAATGTATCTTCTGCAGCGTTACATTGTATCTCACCAATGTGAGCAGCCACTTTGTATCCCTCCACCTCGGCAGGTTCTCTTGTTGGTCAGATTCGGCAGTGTAAAGCGGCGCAGTCTGACTGCAGGTGTTTACAAAGAGCCGTGAAGGTGATTTCAAAAAGTTTGGCCGGCTGCGAGTAACACCATCTCCCCGCAACCCGAGAACAAAGCAGAATTAGCATCCTGATGTTTCTCCTCAATAGACGAAGCTTCTGCCTTTCTCCTGCTGCTTTTATTACAAAGTGATTTCAGGAAGGGAATAATCCTCTGATCCAGGCGATAGATGGGTTTCCTCTCTCTGGGATCTAATTGCACACATTAGCTGCTGATGAGTGATTGTAGATAATACGGAGCGCCCGGCCCGCGCACAGGCCCCATTGATTCTACCCGATCGGATTATTTTAATCCAAATGTATCCCACGGACAAACTTATTTGTGGAGATGCTGGGCATTGTGAGCTCGGCGATCCCCCATATAGTCCACGAGCTTCTGCTGAACGTTCACACAAAACGGAAGGAAAAATAAAGGAAAGAAATTCTGCAACAAAATAACATCGAAAAATAAAAAATATTGTGTAAAAATAAATATTAAAAAATGCAAAAAATAAAAGAACAAAATTTAAAACGGAAAATAAAAATATTAGAGTGAAAGTATCAAAAATATATTATATAGAAAGAGAAATGTATCAGAGTAGTCGTATAAAGTATGGAAACAATTGTAACAAATGATCTAATAATAACAATAATAATATTACTAATCGCACCGCTGTATCCTCGTGTCGTCTCTCCAGCGTTTAATCCGTCCATTTAATGTTATTGCCTTTGAGCTGCCAATAAAATTACTCCGGTCATTAAATATCTGAGGAGCAAGGAGAAGCAAGGACGAATAATTACCGGGGAGCGAGAGTGCGGCAGAAAGTCTAATTGTAATGACAAATCAGGTCCTGATGAACAACCGCTAATTAGTGTTAAAGGGCAAGTCTATGATAATACATGTGATATATGCAACACGCCAGGAGGGTCTGAAATGTGCACAGGAACAGCCAGCGGAATAGTGAGCGCAGCTCTGGAGTATAATACAGGATAAGTAATGTAATGTATGTACACAGTGACTGCACCAGCAGAATAGTGAGCGCAGCTCTGGGGTATAATACAGGATAAGTAATGTAATGTATGTACACAGTGACTGTACCAGCAGAATAGTGAGCGCAGCTCTGGGGTATAATACAGGATAAGTAATGTAATGTATATACACAGTGACTGCACCAGCAGAATAGTGAGCGCAGCTCTGGAGTATAATACAGGATAAGTAATGTAATGTATGTACACAGTGACTGCACCAGCAGAATAGTGAGCGCAGCTCTGGGGTATAATACAGGATAAGTAATGTAATGTATGTACACAGTGACTGTATCAGCAGAATAGTGAGCGCAGCTCTGGAGTATAATACTGGATAAGTAATGTAATGTATGTACACAGTGACTGCACCAGCAGAATAGTGAGCGCAGCTCTGGAGTATAATACAGGATAAGTAATGTAATGTATGTACACAGTGACTGCACCAGCAGAATAGTGAGCGCAGCTCTGGAGTATAATACAGGATAAGTAATGTAATGTATGTACACAGTGACTGCACCAGCAGAATAGTGAGCGCAGCTCTGGGGTATAATACAGGATAAGTAATGTAATGTATGTACACAGTGACTGTACCAGCAGAATAGTGAGCGCAGCTCTGGGGTATAATACAGGATAAGTAATGTAATGTATGTACACAGTGACTGTACCAGCAGAATAGTGAGCGCAGCTCTGGAGTATAATACAGGATAAGTAATGTAATGTATGTACACAGTGACTGTACCAGCAGAATAGTGAGCGCAGCTCTGGAGTATAATACAGGATAAGTAATGTAATGTATGTACACAGTGACTGCACCAGCAGAATAGTGAGCGCAGCTCTGGGGTATAATACAGGATAAGTAATGTAATGTATGTACACAGCGACTGCACCAGCAGAATAGTGAGCGCAGCTCTGGAGTATAATACAGGATAAGTAATGTAATGTATGTACACAGTGACTGTACCAGCAGAATAGTGAGCGCAGCTCTGGGGTATAATACAGGATAAGTAATGTAATGTATGTACACAGTGACTGTACCAGCAGAATAGTGAGCGCAGCTCTGGGGTATAATACAGGATAAGTAATGTAATGTATGTACACAGTGACTGTACCAGCAGAATAGTGAGCGCAGCTCTGGAGTATAATACAGGATAAGTAATGTAATGTATGTACACAGTGACTGCACCAGCAGAATAGTGAGCGCAGCTCTGGGGTATAATACAGGATAAGTAATGTAATGTATGTACACAGTGACTGTACCAGCAGAATAGTGAGCGCAGCTCTGGGGTATAATACAGGATAAGTAATGTAATGTATGTACACAGTGACTGTACCAGCAGAATAGTGAGCGCAGGTCTGGAGTATAATACAGGATAAGTAATGTAATGTATGTACACAGTGACTGCACCAGCAGAATAGTGAGCGCAGCTCTGGAGTATAATACAGGATAAGTAATGTAATGTATGTACACAGTGACTGTACCAGCAGAATAGTGAGCGCAGCTCTGGGGTATAATACAGGATAAGTAATGTAATGTATGTACACAGTGACTGCACCAGCAGAATAGTGAGCGCAGCTCTGGGGTATAATACAGGATAAGTAATGTAATGTATGTACACAGTGACTGTACCAGCAGAATAGTGAGCGCAGCTCTGGGGTATAATACAGGATAAGTAATGTAATGTATGTACACAGTGACTGTACCAGCAGAATAGTGAGCGCAGCTCTGGAGTATAATACAGGATAAGTAATGTAATGTATGTACACAGTGACTGCACCAGCAGAATAGTGAGCGCAGCTCTGGAGTATAATACAGGATAAGTAATGTAATGTATGTACACAGTGACTGCACCAGCAGAATAGTGAGCGCAGCTCTGGAGTATAATACAGGATAAGTAATGTAATGTATGTACACAGTGACTGCACCAGCAGAATAGTGAGCGCAGCTCTGGGGTATAATACAGGATAAGTAATGTAATGTATGTACACAGTGACTGTATCAGCAGAATAGTGAGCGCAGCTCTGGAGTATAATACAGGATAAGTAATGTAATGTATGTACACAGTGACTGCACCAGCAGAATAGTGAGCGCAGCTCTGGAGTATAATACAGGATAAGTAATGTAATGTATGTACACAGTGACTGCACCAGCAGAATAGTGAGCGCAGCTCTGGGGTATAATACAGGATAAGTAATGTAATGTATGTACACAGTGACTGTACCAGCAGAATAGTGAGCGCAGCTCTGGAGTATAATACAGGATAAGTAATGTAATGTATGTACACAGTGACTGCACCAGCAGAATAGTGAGCGCAGCTCTGGAGTATAATACAGGATAAGTAATGTAATGTATGTACACAGTGACTGCACCAGCAGAATAGTGAGCGCAGCTCTGGAGTATAATACAGGATAAGTAATGTAATGTATGTACACAGTGACTGCACCAGCAGAATAGTGAGCGCAGCTCTGGGGTATAATACAGGATAAGTAATGTAATGTATGTACACAGTGACTGTATCAGCAGAATAGTGAGCGCAGCTCTGGAGTATAATACAGGATAAGTAATGTAATGTATGTACACAGTGACTGCACCAGCAGAATAGTGAGCGCAGCTCTGGGGTATAATACAGGATAAGTAATGTAATGTATGTACACAGTGACTGTACCAGCAGAATAGTGAGCGCAGCTCTGGGGTATAATACAGGATAAGTAATGTAATGTATGTACACAGTGACTGTACCAGCAGAATAGTGAGCGCAGCTCTGGGGTATAATACAGGATAAGTAATGTAATGTATGTACACAGTGACTGTACCAGCAGAATAGTGAGCGCAGCTCTGGAGTATAATACAGGATAAGTAATGTAATGTATGTACACAGTGACTGTACCAGCAGAATAGTGAGCGCAGCTCTGGAGTATAATACAGGATAAGTAATGTAATGTATGTACACAGTGACTGCACCAGCAGAATAGTGAGCGCAGCTCTGGGGTATAATACAGGATAAGTAATGTAATGTATGTACACAGCGACTGCACCAGCAGAATAGTGAGCGCAGCTCTGGAGTATAATACAGGATAAGTAATGTAATGTATGTACACAGTGACTGTACCAGCAGAATAGTGAGCGCAGCTCTGGGGTATAATACAGGATAAGTAATGTAATGTATGTACACAGTGACTGTACCAGCAGAATAGTGAGCGCAGCTCTGGGGTATAATACAGGATAAGTAATGTAATGTATGTACACAGTGACTGTACCAGCAGAATAGTGAGCGCAGCTCTGGAGTATAATACAGGATAAGTAATGTAATGTATGTACACAGTGACTGCACCAGCAGAATAGTGAGCGCAGCTCTGGGGTATAATACAGGATAAGTAATGTAATGTATGTACACAGTGACTGTACCAGCAGAATAGTGAGCGCAGCTCTGGGGTATAATACAGGATAAGTAATGTAATGTATGTACACAGTGACTGTACCAGCAGAATAGTGAGCGCAGGTCTGGAGTATAATACAGGATAAGTAATGTAATGTATGTACACAGTGACTGCACCAGCAGAATAGTGAGCGCAGCTCTGGAGTATAATACAGGATAAGTAATGTAATGTATGTACACAGTGACTGCACCAGCAGAATAGTGAGCGCAGCTCTGGGGTATAATACAGGATAAGTAATGTAATGTATGTACACAGTGACTGTACCAGCAGAATAGTGAGCGCAGCTCTGGGGTATAATACAGGATAAGTAATGTAATGTATGTACACAGTGACTGCACCAGCAGAATAGTGAGCGCAGCTCTGGAGTATAATACAGGATAAGTAATGTAATGTATGTACACAGTGACTGTACCAGCAGAATAGTGAGCGCAGCTCTGGGGTATAATACAGGATAAGTAATGTAATGTATGTACACAGTGACTGTACCAGCAGAATAGTGAGCGCAGCTCTGGAGTATAATACAGGATAAGTAATGTAATGTATGTACACAGTGACTGCACCAGCAGAATAGTGAGCGCAGCTCTGGAGTATAATACAGGATAAGTAATGTAATGTATGTACACAGTGACTGTACCAGCAGAATAGTGAGCGCAGCTCTGGGGTATAATACAGGATAAGTAATGTAATGTATGTACACAGTGACTGTACCAGCAGAATAGTGAGCGCAGCTCTGGAGTATAATACAGGATAAGTAATGTAATGTATGTACACAGTGACTGCACCAGCAGAATAGTGAGCGCAGCTCTGGAGTATAATACAGGATAAGTAATGTAATGTATGTACACAGTGACTGTACCAGCAGAATAGTGAGCGCAGCTCTGGGGTATAATACAGGATAAGTAATGTAATGTATGTACACAGTGACTGTACCAGCAGAATAGTGAGCGCAGCTCTGGAGTATAATACAGGATAAGTAATGTAATGTATGTACACAGTGACTGCACCAGCAGAATAGTGAGCGCAGCTCTGGGGTATAATACAGGATAAGTAATGTAATGTATGTACACAGTGACTGCACCAGCAGAATAGTGAGGGCAGCTCTGGAGTATAATACAGGATAAGTAATGTAATGTATGTACACAGTGACTGCACCAGCAGAATAGTGAGCGCAGCTCTGGAGTATAATACAGGATAAGTAATGTAATGTATGTACACAGTGACTGCACCAGCAGAATAGTGAGCGCAGCTCTGGAGTATAATACAGGATAAGTAATGTAATGTATGTACACAGTGACTGTACCAGCAGAATAGTGAGCGCAGCTCTGGAGTATAATACAGGATAAGTAATGTAATGTATGTACACAGTGACTGTACCAGCAGAATAGTGAGCACAGCTCTGGAGTATAATACAGGATAAGTAATGTATGTACACAGTGACTGTACCAGCAGAATAGTGAGCACAGCTCTGGAGTATAATACAGGATAAGTAATGTAATGTATGTACACAGTGACTGCACCAGCAGAATAGTGAGCGCAGCTCTGGAGTATAATACAGGATAAGTAATGTAATGTATGTACACAGTGACTGCACCAGCAGAATAGTGAGCGCAGCTCTGGAGTATAATACAGGATAAGTAATGTAATGTATGTACACAGTGACTGTACCAGCAGAATAGTGAGCGCAGCTCTGGAGTATAATATAGGATAAGTAATGTAATGTATGTACACAGTGACTGCACCAGCAGAATAGTGAGCGCAGCTCTGGAGTATAATACAGGATAAGTAATGTAATGTATGTACACAGTGACTGTACCAGCAGAATAGTGAGCACAGCTCTGGAGTATAATACAGGATAAGTAATGTATGTACACAGTGACTGCACCAGCAGAATAGTGAGCGCAGCTCTGGAGTATAATACAGGATAAGTAATGTAATGTATGTACACAGTGACTGCACCAGCAGAATAGTGAGCGCAGCTCTGGAGTATAATACAGGATAAGTAATGTAATGTATGTACACAGTGACTGTACCAGCAGAATAGTGAGCGCAGCTCTGGAGTATAATACAGGATAAGTAATGTAATGTATGTACACAGTGACTGCACCAGCAGAATAGTGAGCGCAGCTCTGGGGTATAATACAGGATAAGTAATGTAATGTATGTACACAGCGACTGCACCAGCAGAATAGTGAGCGCAGCTCTGGAGTATAATACAGGATAAGTAATGTAATGTATGTACACAGTGACTGTACCAGCAGAATAGTGAGCGCAGCTCTGGGGTATAATACAGGATAAGTAATGTAATGTATGTACACAGTGACTGTACCAGCAGAATAGTGAGCGCAGCTCTGGGGTATAATACAGGATAAGTAATGTAATGTATGTACACAGTGACTGTACCAGCAGAATAGTGAGCGCAGCTCTGGAGTATAATACAGGATAAGTAATGTAATGTATGTACACAGTGACTGCACCAGCAGAATAGTGAGCGCAGCTCTGGAGTATAATACAGGATAAGTAATGTAATGTATGTACACAGTGACTGTACCAGCAGAATAGTGAGCGCAGCTCTGGGGTATAATACAGGATAAGTAATGTAATGTATGTACACAGTGACTGTACCAGCAGAATAGTGAGCGCAGCTCTGGAGTATAATACAGGATAAGTAATGTAATGTATGTACACAGTGACTGCACCAGCAGAATAGTGAGCGCAGCTCTGGAGTATAATACAGGATAAGTAATGTAATGTATGTACACAGTGACTGCACCAGCAGAATAGTGAGCGCAGCTCTGGGGTATAATACAGGATAAGTAATGTAATGTATGTACACAGTGACTGTACCAGCAGAATAGTGAGCGCAGCTCTGGGGTATAATACAGGATAAGTAATGTAATGTATGTACACAGTGACTGCACCAGCAGAATAGTGAGCGCAGCTCTGGAGTATAATACAGGATAAGTAATGTAATGTATGTACACAGTGACTGTACCAGCAGAATAGTGAGCGCAGCTCTGGAGTATAATACAGGATAAGTAATGTAATGTATGTACACAGTGACTGTACCAGCAGAATAGTGAGCGCAGCTCTGGGGTATAATACAGGATAAGTAATGTAATGTATGTACACAGTGACTGTACCAGCAGAATAGTGAGCGCAGCTCTGGGGTATAATACAGGATAAGTAATGTAATGTATGTACACAGTGACTGTACCAGCAGAATAGTGAGCGCAGCTCTGGAGTATAATACAGGATAAGTAATGTAATGTATGTACACAGTGACTGTACCAGCAGAATAGTGAGCGCAGCTCTGGGGTATAATACATGATAAGTAATGTAATGTATGTACACAGTGACTGCACCAGCAGAATAGTGAGCGCAGCTCTGGAGTATAATACAGGATAAGTAATGTAATGTATGTACACAGTGACTGCACCAGCAGAATAGTGAGCGCAGCTCTGGGGTATAATACAGGATAAGTAATGTAATGTATGTACACAGTGACTGTACCAGCAGAATAGTGAGGGCAGCTCTGGAGTATAATACAGGATAAGTAATGTAATGTATGTACACAGTGACTGTACCAGCAGAATAGTGAGCGCAGCTCTGGGGTATAATACATGATAAGTAATGTAATGTATGTACACAGTGACTGTACCAGCAGAATAGTGAGCGCAGCTCTGGAGTATAATACAAGATAAGTAATGTAATGTATGTACACAGTGACTGTACCAGCAGAATAGTGAGCACAGCTCTGGAGTATAATACAGGATAAGTAATGTAATGTATGTACACAGTGACTGCACCAGCAGAATAGTGAGCGCAGCTCTGGAGTATAATACAGGATAAGTAATGTAATGTATGTACACAGTGACTGTACCAGCAGAATAGTGAGCGCAGCTCTGGAGTATAATACAGGATAAGTAATGTATGTACACAGTGACTGTACCAGCAGAATAGTGAGCACAGCTCTGGAGTATAATACAGGATAAGTAATGTAATGTATGTACACAGTGACTGCACCAGCAGAATAGTGAGCGCAGCTCTGGAGTATAATGCAGGATAAGTAATGTAATGTATGTACACAGTGACTGCACCAGCAGAATAGTGAGCGCAGCTCTGGAGTATAATACAGGATAAGTAATGTAATGTATGTACACAGTGACTGTACCAGCAGAATAGTGAGCGCAGCTCTGGAGTATAATACAGGATAAGTAATGTAATGTATGTACACAGTGACTGCACCAGCAGAATAGTGAGCGCAGCTCCGGAGTATAATACAGGATAAGTAATGTAATGTATGTACACAGTGACTGTACCAGCAGAATAGTGAGCGCAGCTCTGGGGTATAATACAGGATAAGTAATGTAATGTATGTACACAGTGACTGTACCAGCAGAATAGTGAGCGCAGCTCTGGGGTATAATACAGGATAAGTAATGTAATGTATGTACACAGTGACTGTACCAGCAGAATAGTGAGCGCAGCTCTGGAGTATAATACAGGATAAGTAATGTAATGTATGTACACAGTGACTGCACCAGCAGAATAGTGAGCGCAGCTCTGGAGTATAATACAGGATAAGTAATGTAATGTATGTACACAGTGACTGTACCAGCAGAATAGTGAGCGCAGCTCTGGGGTATAATACAGGATAAGTAATGTAATGTATGTACACAGTGACTGTACCAGCAGAATAGTGAGCACAGCTCTGGAGTATAATACAGGATAAGTAATGTAATGTATGTACACAGTGACTGCACCAGCAGAATAGTGAGCGCAGCTCTGGAGTATAATACAGGATAAGTAATGTAATGTATGTACACAGTGACTGCACCAGCAGAATAGTGAGCGCAGCTCTGGGGTATAATACAGGATAAGTAATGTAATGTATGTACACAGTGACTGTACCAGCAGAATAGTGAGCGCAGCTCTGGGGTATAATACAGGATAAGTAATGTAATGTATGTACACAGTGACTGCACCAGCAGAATAGTGAGCGCAGCTCTGGAGTATAATACAGGATAAGTAATGTAATGTATGTACACAGTGACTGCACCAGCAGAATAGTGAGCGCAGCTCTGGAGTATAATACAGGATAAGTAATGTAATGTATGTACACAGTGACTGTACCAGCAGAATAGTGAGCGCAGCTCTGGGGTATAATACAGGATAAGTAATGTAAAGTATGTACACAGTGACTGTACCAGCAGAATAGTGAGCGCAGCTCTGGAGTATAATACAGGATAAGTAATGTAATGTATGTACACAGTGACTGCACCAGCAGAATAGTGAGCGCAGCTCTGGAGTATAATACAGGATAAGTAATGTAATGTATGTACACAGTGACTGTACCAGCAGAATAGTGAGCGCAGCTCTGGAGTATAATACAGGATAAGTAATGTAATGTATGTACACAGTGACTGTACCAGCAGAATAGTGAGCGCAGCTCTGGGGTATAATACAGGATAAGTAATGTAATGTATGTACACAGTGACTGTACCAGCAGAATAGTGAGCGCAGCTCTGGGGTATAATACAGGATAAGTAATGTAATGTATGTACACAGTGACTGTACCAGCAGAATAGTGAGCGCAGCTCTGGAGTATAATACAGGATAAGTAATGTAATGTATGTACACAGTGACTGTACCAGCAGAATAGTGAGCGCAGCTCTGGGGTATAATACATGATAAGTAATGTAATGTATGTACACAGTGACTGCACCAGCAGAATAGTGAGCGCAGCTCTGGAGTATAATACAGGATAAGTAATGTAATGTATGTACACAGTGACTGCACCAGCAGAATAGTGAGCGCAGCTCTGGGGTATAATACAGGATAAGTAATGTAATGTATGTACACAGTGACTGTACCAGCAGAATAGTGAGGGCAGCTCTGGAGTATAATACAGGATAAGTAATGTAATGTATGTACACAGTGACTGTACCAGCAGAATAGTGAGCGCAGCTCTGGGGTATAATACATGATAAGTAATGTAATGTATGTACACAGTGACTGTACCAGCAGAATAGTGAGCGCAGCTCTGGAGTATAATACAAGATAAGTAATGTAATGTATGTACACAGTGACTGTACCAGCAGAATAGTGAGCACAGCTCTGGAGTATAATACAGGATAAGTAATGTAATGTATGTACACAGTGACTGCACCAGCAGAATAGTGAGCGCAGCTCTGGAGTATAATACAGGATAAGTAATGTAATGTATGTACACAGTGACTGTACCAGCAGAATAGTGAGCGCAGCTCTGGAGTATAATACAGGATAAGTAATGTAATGTATGTACACAGTGACTGTACCAGCAGAATAGTGAGCACAGCTCTGGAGTATAATACAGGATAAGTAATGTATGTACACAGTGACTGTACCAGCAGAATAGTGAGCACAGCTCTGGAGTATAATACAGGATAAGTAATGTAATGTATGTACACAGTGACTGCACCAGCAGAATAGTGAGCGCAGCTCTGGAGTATAATACAGGATAAGTAATGTAATGTATGTACACAGTGACTGCACCAGCAGAATAGTGAGCGCAGCTCTGGAGTATAATACAGGATAAGTAATGTAATGTATGTACACAGTGACTGTACCAGCAGAATAGTGAGCGCAGCTCTGGAGTATAATACAGGATAAGTAATGTAATGTATGTACACAGTGACTGCACCAGCAGAATAGTGAGCGCAGCTCTGGAGTATAATACAGGATAAGTAATGTAATGTATGTACACAGTGACTGTACCAGCAGAATAGTGAGCACAGCTCTGGAGTATAATACAGGATAAGTAATGTATGTACACAGTGACTGTACCAGCAGAATAGTGAGCGCAGCTCTGGAGTATAATACAGGATAAGTAATGTAATGTATGTACACAGTGACTGCACCAGCAGAATAGTGAGCGCAGCTCTGGAGTATAATACAGGATAAGTAATGTAATGTATGTACACAGTGACTGTACCAGCAGAATAGTGAGCGCAGCTCTGGAGTATAATACAGGATAAGCAATGTAATGTATGTACACAGTGACTGTACCAGCAGAATAGTGAGCGCAGCTCTGGAGTATAATACAGGATAAGTAATGTAATGTATGTACACAGTGACTGTACCAGCAGAATAGTGAGCGCAGCTCTGGAGTATAATACAGGATAAGTAATGTAATGTATGTACACAGTGACTGTACCAGCAGAATAGTGAGCGCAGCTCTGGAGCATAATACAGGATAAGTAATATAATGTATGTACACAGTGACTGTACCAGCAGAATAGTGAGCGCAGCTCTGGAGTATAATACAGGATAAGTAATGTAATGTATGTACACAGTGACTGTACCAGCAGAATAGTGAGCGCAGCTCTGGAGTATAATACAGGATAAGCAATGTAATGTATGTACACAGTGACTGTACCAGCAGAATAGTGAGCGCAGCTCTGGAGTATAATACAGGATAAGTAATGTAATGTATGTACACAGTGACTGTACCAGCAGAATAGTGAGCACAGCTCTGGAGTATAATACAGGATAAGTAATGTAATGTATGTACACAGTGACTGCACCAGCAGAATAGTGAGCGCAGCTCTGGAGTATAATACAGGATAAGTAATGTAATGTATAACAACATTATTTTTTATGTTTTTGTGATGTGACTTGCTGCCCTTCAAGGGTTTTGTGTCACAATATTTTATTGGATTGGTTTTATAAGAATTTGGAGTATTTGTGATTGGTTCACACTAGCATTTGGTATTCTGCTCTTCCGGTCTGTATGGGGACCTGAAAGACAGAAGGCCTGTTACCTGCGGAAATCCCTGGACCCAATAGACTATTTTATTTACTTTTGTCTTCTCTGATTTTCGGCAGATTCAGCAGCGGAGTCTTCAGTCTTCAGGGCTCGTGTGAATCCAATCTCCAGTTAGATGTGAACAGATATGTGACATATTTTGCTTTCTGTTCCCATCACTAATAGCAATGACCGGTGACATCTCTGGACTCAGGTCTGTCTTCTTTGTATTCACATTCCTAGTCACTGTTTGGTCAGCTGTAATCCAAAATGGCCGAACTAAGGACAAATCTTCATATTCCTATTATTGCAAGTTCTCTAATTAGGATCTTTTATCCAATCTGCAGGAGGATGAGGATAAATCATTCACACGGATAGTGAGAGCTGTCAGATGTCTTGTTCAAACAGATGGACTTTAATCCGGCAAGTATCTCCAGAGATGAAGCTTTTTGGACAGCCCAGGGCGAAGATTTCTAAAATCTTGATGCCACGTGGCCACAGAGATTGTAACCCACAAATGGCAGAAAATGAGTCAATAGAGAAACTGACCTTCTATGTATCTAGACACAACCTGTTACTATCTATCTGAATACAACCTGTTACTATGTGTCTGGTCTGGATACAACCTGTTACTATCTATCTGGATACAACATGTTACTATGTGTTTGGATACAACCTGTCACTATGTATCTGGATATACCTTGTTACTATGTATCTGGATACAGCCTATTACTATGTGTTTGGGTACCTCCTGTTACTATGTGTTTGGGTACCTCCTGTTACTATGTATCTGGATATACCTTGTTACTATGTATCTGGATACAGCCTCTTACTATGTGTTTGGATACAACCTGTTACTATCTATCTGGATACAGCCTCTTACTATGTGTTTGGATACAACCTGTTACTATCTATCTGGATACAACATGTTACTATGTGTTTGGATACAACCTGTCACTATGTATCTGGATATACCTTGTTACTATGTATCTGGATACAACCTGTTACTATCTATCTGGATATACCTTGTTACTATCTATCTGGATACAGCCTCTTACTATGTATCTGGGCATTGTAGGTCGTTTTGTATTTGGCCACTAGCTATAACTACAGATTTCTCCTTCCATATTTCCTCAATCTCAAGTTTAGGGGCTTTCTGGGTATTTGATATCAGTGATCGGTTTTCGATGGGTGGGGATCTTATAGCCGCCCCCCCCCCCCCCCGCACACCAGCCATCTGATCTCATCAGCATCTATTAGTAGCAATATACAGTAGACGTTCATGATTATTGCAGCTCAGCTCTTATTAAAGGGAAGGGAAGTTCAGTATGGCCACTACACAGTATATGGAGCCGTCAGCTTCTGGCTCTGTCCACTATATAGTTCAGATGCCAGAGGATCGCTGTTGCAAACCGATTGACCAAGCTCTACCCCTAGCTACAATGAGAAACGTATAGTGTCAGAGCTTTGAATCACGTCCGCCTATCTGCCCCTGCCTGACACCACCCACCTGACATTAGGGAGTCTAGTTAGCATATCAGGCACCAAAACCATCTACACCGACTGCTCAGGAATGGCGGGGGCGAGAGAAAAAATTACAACTGTGCCGGAATCAGTAGAAGGCGACTAATAATGGATGCAAAGAGCTGGAGATGGTGGAGGTGGGGAAAGGAATATATCTAGGTATGGTGTGTATATGGTGTGTCACTGATCTCTTATCACTGCATGTCACCATATACCTGGGCACTGCAACTATCCATTTACTTGTGCTCCATATGTAACCATATACCTGGGCGTTCTGACACTATGGCAACACTAACTGTCAGAATTATATAGGTACTGTATGATACTATATTATATATCTGGGTGCTGTATGATACTATATCTCCCTATCTTATAAAAATGAATTTCTGTCTGTCTGTCTGTCTGTCTGCCTGTCTGTCTGTTCTCTAATGCGAACCAAACGACTGGACCGATCTTCACCAAATTTGGTACAGAGATACTTCAGATATCCGGGAAGGTTTAAGACGAGACTCCAACTCGCTCGGACGTACCGTTGCTGAGATACAGCATTCCAAACACAGTGCCCCCCCCCCCCCCTTAGCCAATACAAACCTGCAAGACTTTCACTCATATTCCAACTGCAATACACACGGTCACTCCACATGCACAATACAACACTGATATCCAAACTGAGATACATGCATCAGAGGATTAGATACACAGATCAGCACACAGTATCACATGCCAGAGGATTAGATACACGGGTCTGCACACAGTCCCACACACCAGAGGATTAAATACACATTTCTGCACACAGTTCCACACACTGAAGGATTTGATACGTGCATCTGCACACGGTTTCACATGCCGAAGGATTAGATACAGGCGTCTACACACAGTTCCACACTCCAGAGGATTAGATACGTGCGTCTGCACACATTTGTACACGCCATAGGATTAGATACACGCGTCTGCACACAGTTCCACATTCCAGAGGATTAGATATGCGCGTCTACACACAGTTACACATTCCAGAGGATTAGATACGCACGTCTGCACACAGTTGTACATGCCATAGGATTAGATACACGCATCTGCACACAGTACCACATGCAGTAGGATTAGATACGCGCGTCTACACATAGTTCCACACGCCAAAGGATTAGATACGCGCCTCTTCACACAATACCACACAGGGGAGGATTAGATACACGTGTCTTCACACAGTTGTACACGCCATAGGATTAGATACACGCGTCTGCAAACAGTACCACATGCCATAGGATTAGATACGCGTGTCTACACACAGTACCACATGCCGAAGGATTAGATACAGGCGTCTACACACAGTTCCACACTCCAGAGGATTAGATACACAGATCAGCACACAGTATCACACGCCAGAGGATTAGATACACGGGTCTCCACACAGTCCCACACACCAGAGGATTAAATACGCATTTCTGCACACAGTTCCACACACTGAAGGATTTGATACATGCGTCTACACACAGTTCCACATGCCGAAGGATTAGATACAGGCATCTACACACAGTTCCACACTCCAGAGGATTAGATACGTGCGTCTGCACACATTTGTACACGCCATAGGATTAGATACACGCGTCTGCACAGAGTACCACATGCCATAGGATTAGATACACGCGTCTACACACAGTTCCACATTCCAGAGGATTAGATACGCGCATCTGCACACAGTTGTACACGCCATAGGATTAGATACACGCGTCTGCACACAGTACCACATGCAGTAGGATTAGATACGCGTCTCAGCACACAGTATCACACGGGGAGGATTAGATACGCGTGTTTGCACACAGCACCACACGGGGAGGATTAGCTACGCGCATCTACACACAGTACCACATGCCATAGGATTAGATACGCGCATCTGCACACAGTACCACATGCCGGGGGATTGGATACACGCGTCTACACACAGTTCCACACACCGTAGGTTTAGATACGCGCCTCTTCACACAATACCACACAGGGGAGGATTAGATACACGTGTCTTCACACAGTTGTACACGCCATAGGATTAGATACACGCGTCTGCACACAGTACCACATGCCGTAGGATTAGATACGCGCGTCTACACACAGTACCACATGCCGTAGGATTAGATACACGCATCTGCACACATTACCACATGCCGTAGGATTAGATACGCACGTCTACACACAGTACCACATGCCGTAGGATTAGATACGTGCCTCTTCACACAATACCACACAGGGGAGGATTAAATACGTGCGTCTGCACACAGTACCACACGCCAGAGGATTAGATAAGCGTGTCTGCACACAGTACCAAATTCCGTAGGATTAGATACGCACCTCTTCACACAATACCGCACAGGGGAGGATTAGATATGTGCATCTGCACACAGTACCACACGCCAGAGTATTAGATACGCGCATCTGCACACAGTACCGCAAGCCAGAGTCATTAGATATGCGCGTCTGCACACAGTTTCACTTACTGGAGGATTAGATACGCTCCTCTTCACACAATACCACACGGGGAGGATTAGATATGTGCATCTGCACAAAGTACCACACCAACAAGGATTGGATACTTGCATCTAAACACAGTACTACACGGGGAAGGATTAGATACAGCTTTACTCCAGGTATCCATAACAACTGATCACAGATTTTTCACTGACATCCAAAATGAGATCCACATAATCACATGACACTTATGGACATACACACAAACCACATACACAATACACCAGTGCAAAACTGAACAATTCTTATGGGGCCACTACACAAACATAACATGTAATATACCCGTGCGAAGCCGCGTCCTCCCTCTAGTTATATTATATATATATGTGCAACGTGTGACAATATAGATCTAGGTACTGTGTGATATTATATATCTGGGCACTATATAGTGTATATATGTATATGTCACTTCCTTTTCTGACCCATCCTACGGGGGACGGACCTATCACCTTCTATGACATCCATATAGAATAACTGTATATAGGCTCACTAGGGCAGACATGGGGCTGCCATAAAGCTGACTGTCCCTTATCCTGCGCGGTCCTTAGTAATATCATCATACATGTTCTGAAATCCTCTGTGCTGCTCTTTCCTGAGGTTTCATATGCCAAGCTATTAAACATGCCTCCTCCAGCTGTGTGAGCTAAGAGCGGCGTGTGATATTGTGCTGTATCTGGCGCTGCTTTTCTGTTTTCCATTATTATGACTTTATTTTGCACAGAATCCCCTGACTGCGCGAGTCCATTACCCGAGCAGAACGCCGGGCCATCCATTACATCTCTGCAAGGATTCCTGTTTGCCGTTTCAGGCATGACCACCCATCTGGCCAATAAAGTGTTCGGCATGCCTGATAAAGAGGCGCTTAAATGCAGTTAATTCTGGAGATCGATATTACATCTTCCGTTCCCATGATGATTAATCAAGTGTCGCCAAAAAACAGCAGCTGAACAGATTGCAGATAGACAAATCACACAGCCAATTTCTCCTCTAGCTCCAGGTTCCGATTGGACAAAATTTTTGACAGGTCTTTAAATAAAATTGCTCGGCTTCAGCGGCTAAATGCATCTGAAGAATAGAATAGATTAGTTTCTCTATGCAACGAGCCAAACGGGGACAGCGTTCCATTAAATAGCGCCAGCAGTCAAACACAACGCGAGCTCTTTACCATCTCCATAAAACCTTTCCAGATAAATGAACAGAGATTCACATCTGTAGAGCGCGAATGATCTATACAATGGTCCATTACAGCCGAGCCCCAGGCCAAGGGAACAGCATCATGGCCGGACACTCCATTACTAGGCCACATAGTATCCTAATAAGAGGCAGGAACATTACTGGACTAACACCAGGCAAGGGAGAACTACAGCGGAGCGGCACAGGAGCATAGTATATAGCCAGAGATAATACCCAGGTTATACCAGCATAGATGTACTATCACTATATACAGGAAGATAGATAACTTATACCGGCTGTACATATACTGTATATTATATACAGTATATACCCAGGTTATACCAGATGTACATATATAATTATATACAGTATATACCCAGGTTATACCGGCTGTACATATATAATTATATACAGTATATACCCAGGTTATACCGGCTGTACATATATAATTATATACAGTATATACCCAGGTTATACCGGCTGTACATATATAATTATATACAGTATATACCCAGGTTATACCGGCTGTACATATATAATTATATACAGTATATACTCAGGTTATACCGGCTGTACATATATAATTATATACAGTATATACCCAGGTTATACCGGCTGTACATATATATTATATACAGTATATACCCAGGTTATACCGGCTGTACATATATATTATATACAGTATATACCCAGGGTATACCGGCTGTACATATATATTATATACAGTATATACCCAGGTTATACCAGCTGTACATGTATAATTATATACAGTATATACCCAGGTTATACCGGCTGTACATATATATTATATACAGTATATACCCAGGTTATACCAGCTGTACATGTATAATTATATACAGTATATACCCAGGTTATACCGGCTGTACATATATAATTATATACAGTATATACCCAGGTTATACCGGCTGTACATATATATTATATACAGTATATACCCAGGTTATACCAGCTGTACATGTATAATTATATACAGTATATACCCAGGTTATACCGGCTGTACATATATATTATATACAGTATATACCCAGGTTATACCAGCTGTACATATATATTATATACAGTATATACCCAGGTGGTTATACCGGCTGTACATATATAATTATATACAGTATATACCCAGGTTATACCGGCTGTACATATATAATTATATACAGTATATACCCAGGTTATACCAGATGTACATATATATTATATACAGTATATACCCAGGTTATACCGGCTGTACATATATATTATATACAGTATATACCCAGGTTATACCGGCTGTACATATATATTATATACAGTATATACCCAGGTTATACCGGCTGTACATATATATTATATACAGTATATACCCAGGTTATACCGGCTGTACATATATATTATATACAGTATATACCCAGGTTATATCGGCTGTACATATATATTATATACAGTATATACCCAGGTTATACCAGCTGTACATATATAATTATATACAGTATATACCCAGGTTATACCGGCTGTACATATATATTATATACAGTATATACCCAGGTTATACCAGCTGTACATATATATTATATACAGTATATACCCAGGTTATACCGGCTGTACATATATAATTATATACAGTATATACCCAGGTTATACCGGCTGTACATATAGAATTATATACAGTATATACCCAGGTTATACCGGCTGTACATATATAATTATATACAGTATATACCCAGGTTATACCAGCTGTACATATATATTATATACAGTATATACCCAGGTTATACCGGCTGTACATATATAATTATATACAGTATATACCCAGGTTATACCAGCTGTACATATATATTATATACAGTATATACCCAGGTTATACCGGCTGTACATATATATTATATACAGGCGATACCCAGGTTATACCGGCTGTACATATATATTATATACAGTATATACCCAGGTTATACCAGCTGTACATATATATTATATACAGTATATACCCAGGTTATACCAGCTGTACATATATATTATATACAGTATATACCCAGGTTATACCAGCTGTACATATATATTATATACGGTATATACCCAGGTTATACCAGCTGTACATATATATTATATACAGTATATACCCAGGTTATACCGGCTGTACATATATATTATATACAGTATATACCCAGGTTATACCAGCTGTACATATATATTATATACAGTATATACCCAGGTTATACCGGCTGTACATATATAATTATATACAGTATATACCCAGGTTATACCGGCTGTACATATATAATTATATACAGGTTATACCAGCACGGTCCATATCACTATATACAGGTTGATATATGACTTACACCGGCTGTACACACAGGGCGCTTGTTGTCGGACTATTTGACTGGTGATTTATACCGACCCGCTGTAACAGAACAACCTGGCACTACAGACAGTTTATCTCGCAGGAGTCGCTTGTCTTGTGTGAGATTTGCTTGCCTTGCAGGTTGTAGGCAGATTGCTTTAACATTGCACAGAATTGCTTATCTTTCCAAGAAATTAAACACATAATTAACAGACTTCGGCACCATGAGCGGCTCCAACATCAATTTATCACGCCAAGCAGAACATTGTATATGATATGTAACACTTCAAGGGAGAATGAGATATTCAGGTTTATTGTATCAATGTAGATTAGATGAAGATGTGTCAGTATAAGGACCAACCGCGATAGAACTACAACTCCCAGCATACTGGCAGTGGTAGAAATAACAGGGCACCAGTGCAAGAGCCAAGTCTCTCCAGTCCAGGTGATATTCTGCTGACAGATATGGCTCTCCGCTCTGCAGGATTTACTCTTGGATATCCTGCTGGTAAATTGTTGTTTATTAACCTCCCCAGTCTGTGTCTACATTACATCAGTCTTATACAGGAGTTGTGGTAGCAAAATTCCAGATCTGACTCTTACTAATAGGTGACCAAGTGGGCAAAGGTCATTACTTACAACATATTCCTTAATTCATTCTTGGTTTGTTTCGAAGCTGGGTGACTTTATCTTAGTGCAAAGAGAAAGTGAACTACAACCCATTGGCCAGGTCTCCAATGATTGTCCTTGTATTACAGCTCTTATTCAAATGAGGATCATATATGGTCAAAAGTCGTCAGACATAGTCAATTCTGGTCAACAGTGGTCAACTGTGGTCAACAATGCTCATCATGGTGAACTATGGTCAACAATGTTCAACAGAGGTCAACTTATGATTAATAATGGACAACCATGGTAAACATTGGTCAACCCTGACCAATAATGGCCAACTAGGGTATACATTGGTCAACTTGTGTTATAGTGATGGTGATGTCTGGTTTACAATGGTGAGAACATTGGTTAACCGGGGTCAGATGTAGTCAACAGTGGTCAACATTGATAAACTGTAATGAACACTGTTCAAACCTATTCGGCAAAGGTTAATTGTAATCATTGCTAGTTAAGTAAGTTGGTTATTATCAATATTTGTCAGCCCTTGGCAATAGTGAGAAGAGTTTTGTGAATTAGTCAGTGGTGATTACTTGTAAAATCCAATGACAATCCGAGTAGCCCTGATTTCTCCAAGTCAAATAGTGGTCAACCCTCACCAGCTGGGATGGGAATGGATTCTGTCTGGCGCAAACGTCAACCATGATCAATTTCAGTCAACAAGTGACCAACCATGGTCAACAGTGATGAAATCTAGTAAAATGGCGATTGACTTGTCAATTGTGACAATGTCCTAGTGACCTAGTGACAGTAGTGATCCTTCCTAGTCAGATATTGGTCAACCAGTGCCACGTTTTTCAGTTGTGATTCCTTTTAATGAATACTGTTTAACTTTAGAGAATGGTCAATGGTGACCATGTTCAGCTGTCAACAGTGGTCAACTATGGTCAACAGAGGCCAATACTCACCAGCAGAGACTACAGGTTGGACAACGGTGATGAATTCTAGTGAAATATTGGAGTCTGTATTTACTGTTAGGAATCATTTTCAACTGTAGTGACTATTTTTGAATGGCGGCTGTTTCTGGTCAATACAATCTATTGACAGGGCTTGACCTCTGTAGAAAGAATCAAATAGTCACTGGGGTGGGTCGTGTTCCTTATAGATAGTCTCAGTCTATAGTCAACCTCAATTTTACTAAAATATATAGCAGACCAGGCTTCACTATTGCTAGTCTGGGCTCATGAGGATTGACCTCTGTTGACCATAGTTGACCAGTGTTGACTACTTGACATCATCACCATTGACCTTCACTTATTAGCATGAAACAGTATTCATTATACAGTATGTATCACCAAGGATTGAGAAGATTCTCACAATCTGATGGTCTGATGAAGGACCAAAGACTTAAAATGTGTCTAATAAACGATCTTGTAATGAATGTTGAAGAGTGATGAGATTTCTTACATGGTTGGATCTGGGTCTGAGCACTCCCTAAGCAGATCTATGAGCGATGGTTTGCCTACTAATTGTCAGCAGTGATAGCTTGCAGTGGTCAGCCAGATCCATCCCAGTGGTCAGCTGTGATAGACAGTAATAAGAGAGGTCTTTAGTGGTCATTTCACAGCTTTGTGGACTTTATGTGTCTCTTATTAACAGGAAACACTTTATAGCAGTCTCTGTGTGTTACATGTGGAGATCTAGGAGGCTGACCCTGTAAGCGGATGACCCTGTAAGCGGCTGACCCTGTAAGCGGATGACCCTGTAAGAGGATGACCCTGTAAGCGGATGACCCTGTAAGCGGCTGACCCTGTAAGTGGATGACCCTGTAAGCGGATGACCCTGTAAGCGGCTGACCCTGTAAGCGGATGACCCTGTAAGAGGATGACCCTGTAAGCGGATGACCCTGTAAGCGGCTGACCCTGTAAGCGGATGACCCTGTAAGAGGATGACCCTGTAAGCGGATGACCCTGTAAGCGGCTGACCCTGTAAGCGGCTGACCCTGTAAGCGGCTGATCCTGTAAGCGGATGATCCTGTAAGCGGATGACCCTGTAAGCGGCTGACCCTGTAAGCGGCTGACCCTGTAAGCGGATGACCCTGTAAGCGGCTGACCCTGTAAGCGGATGACCCTGTAAGAGGATGACCCTGTAAGCGGCTGACCCTGTAAGCGGATGACCCTGTAAGAGGATGACCCTGTAAGCGGATGACCCTGTAAGAGGATGACCCTGTAAGCGGATGACCCTGTAAGCGGCTGACCCTGTAAGCGGATGACCCCGAGCCATCTCTCTTCTCTTCTGCGTCTAACAAGGCCAACACAAAGCTTTTAAACAAAACATAAAATGGAAAATAACAAAGAATTAAAAAGAAACATTGTATCGCTGAAACACTAGAAATCTGAAGAACTTTCATTGGTTCTTTGCCAAAGCTGAAGGCCGCAGCTTTCACGATGTCTTTGTCCTGTTTTATGTCGTTGGCAATGACATTATTTTGGTCCTAAACACAAAAGAAAACGCACATTTTGTCTCTTTAAGTGTCCTCAAGGCTCTTGCCAGAGGTGGCGGAGTGAAGAGTGTGGAAAACTGCAGGTAGATCTGCCAAGACGTTGCGATATTAGCAGACAAATAACTATTAAGGGGGACGATGAAGCGCCCGGCACCTGCCGATTCTGCACCTGCTCGCTATTTACAGGACTGGTATCACCGCTCATGCCAATCACAAATTATAGCAAACAGAAGAGTCCTGTCATGGACGGTGGTAGCTGGAATATGGCGGCTCCCAGGCAGGCCCAATATACTGTGCCGCTATACCCTGGCACTAAGGGGTTAACACTATGGGGAGGCAGATAGCCTATTAGATAGATAGATAGATAGATAGATAGATAGGAGATAGATAGACAGGCAGGACAGAAATATCTTATGCAGCAGCCTTGGTCCCGCGCTTGAGTCTTCCCCCTCTTCCCCCTCCACCACCTGAGTAGAGGTGCTCGTCTGCTCGGCTCATCCTCAGGCTTGTTCGGCTGGGTGTGCACTGAGACATAACAAATGAGCCGTTTGTTCTCGGTCTCGGAGAGTTCTTGGGGAAGTGCAGCTGATAAATATTTCACACTCCCAAAATTAAATATGAAAATCGGAAACATTGAATCTGAAATATCTGAATGATTTATGCGGTGAAGAAACAGCCAGTGGGGTGCGAGGGGAGAGAAAACTGGAAAATATCAAAATTCAGAGGCAGAAAGTAAGCAGAACAGCAGGAGAAAAACACTTTATTAGCGAAAAACGAGCAATATACGAAGGCCGTGCGCGGAACAATCGTCTGGTGATAGGGAGAATAAGCGCCGGGCCCAGGGGGATTAAACACTTAGACCGTGAATAGAGGAGCGGATTATGACAAGTAGACAAAGCCCCGGCTCCCATCTAATGGCCAATTTATTGTATGTAATATCAGACGGGTGACCCCCCTCCCCCGCCGGTGGGCCGCGTAGGTTTAGGTCTTTTATCTCTTCTATTGATCCATTTATTGCAGCGTATTAATACTCAGCCATAAATATCACTAAAAAGGCCGACAACCGTTTCTGATATTATAGCAAGATATTATAGATGGAGCTTTATCCGTCATACTGACATTCGTATATCATATAGCAAAGGGTCACCTTATAAAGAGCAATGAGAAGGTAGAAAGATAGATAGATAGATAGATAGATAGATAGATAGATAGATAGATAGATAGATGGATGGATGGATGGATGGATGGATAGATAGATAGATAGATAGATAGATAGATAGATAGATAGATAGATAGATAGATAGATAGATAGATAGATAGATAGGAGATAGATAGATAGATAGATAGGAGATAGATAGATAGATAGATAGATAGATAGATAGATAGATAGGAGATAGATAGATAGATAGATAGATAGATAGATAGGAGATAGATAGATAGATAGATAGATAGATAGATAGATAGATGATAGATAGATAGATAGATAGGAGATAGATAGGATATAGATAGATAGATAGATAGATAGATAGATAGATAGATAGATAGGAGATAGATAGATAGATAGATAGATAGATAGATAGGAGATAGATAGATAGATAGATAGATAGATAGATAGATAGGAGATAGATAGATAGGAGATAGATAGATAGATAGATAGATAGATAGGAGATAGATAGATAGATAGATAGATAGATAGATAGATAGATAGGAGATAGATAGATAGATAGATAGATAGATAGATAGATAGGAGATAGATAGATAGATAGATAGATAGATAGATAGACAGACAGATAGGAGATAGATAGATAGATAGATAGATAGATAGGAGATAGATAGATAGATAGATAGATAGATAGGAGATAGATAGATAGATAGATAGATAGATAGATAGATGATAGATAGATAGATAGATAGATAGATAGATAGGAGATAGATAGGATATAGATAGATAGATAGATAGATAGATAGATAGATAGGAGATAGATAGATAGATAGATAGATAGATAGATAGATAGGAGATAGATAGATAGATAGATAGATAGATAGATAGGAGATAGATAGGAGATAGATAGATAGATAGATAGATAGATAGATAGGAGATAGATAGATAGATAGATAGGAGATAGATAGATAGATAGATAGATAGATAGGAGATAGATAGATAGATAGATAGATAGATAGATAGGAGATAGATAGATAGATAGATAGGAGATAGATAGATAGGAGATAGATAGATAGATAGATAGGAGATAGATAGATAGATAGATAGATAGATAGATAGATAGATAGATAGATAGATAGGAGATAGATAGATAGATAGATAGATAGATAGATAGGAGATAGATAGATAGATAGATAGATAGATAGATAGGAGATAGATAGATAGATAGATAGGAGATAGATAGATAGATAGATAGATAGATAGATAGATAGATAGGAGATAGATAGATAGATAGATAGATAGATAGATAGGAGATAGATAGATAGATAGATAGATAGGAGATAGATAGATAGGAGATAGATAGATAGATAGATAGATAGATAGATAGATAGATAGGAGATAGATAGATAGATAGATAGATAGATAGATAGGAGATAGATAGATAGATAGATAGATAGATAGGAGATAGATAGATAGATAGATAGGAGATAGATAGATAGATAGATAGATAGATAGATAGATAGATAGGAGATAGATAGATAGATAGATAGATAGATAGATAGGAGATAGATAGATAGATAGATAGATAGATGATAGATAGATAGATAGATAGATAGATAGATAGATAGATAGGAGATAGGATATAGATAGATAGATAGATAGGAGATAGATAGATAGATAGATAGATAGATAGATAGATAGATAGGAGATAGATAGATAGATAGATAGATAGATAGATAGGAGATAGATAGATAGATAGATAGATAGATAGGAGATAGATAGATAGATAGATAGATAGATATGACATATAGATCTATACTTTTGGCGTTCTGCTGTACCATACACACTTTCCCATACAGTATATTTAGGATATTGGATGAGGCCTCTGACTTCCAGATGTTTTTGCTTTGTCCTCTGACTTGCTGGACTCGATATTATCTCGGAGTCTCGGATCTTTCCTGGATAATCTCCAGCTCTTTCTGTTTTTCTCTTTCTTCTCTATGACAGCTCATATTAAGCTGTAATCTGTTAACCTCCGACAACCAATTACGCCGTTTTCTATCACACGCTGTCAGAAGTTCTGTGATTTTCAGGGATGTTCATGGAGAGTGTAATTTGTGAGATGAGTGGTGGCCCCGGGTCCCGGACTCCGTCATCCTGCGCCTTCCAGTCCTCAGACAACTACAACGTCCATCCTCCTCGTAGGCTCAGCCGGCTGATTTATGGCTGGAGAGGACAATCTTACTCAGCACAGAAATTTCTGTGAACTGATCTCACAGATGTGCCCTGGAAACGGGTCATCACTGTATGGAGCGCCAACCAGGAGCGAGTCCGTAAAATATATACCGGTCCCATTCAGAAAAACGGTCGGATTGCTTTAAAGAAGATCTTTGACCGCCTCCACCAATTAAAGTTGGAATTTTTCCTCTAGCCCCCACCATTCCTGAGCAATCGGAGCAGTTAGATGTCAAGTGGGCAGGTCAGACAGGAGCAGACAAGGGGGTGTGACTGAGAAGCAGTCAGAGACAGAGAGTGCCAGAGATCTGAGTCATGCCCCCTTGCCTGTTCCTGTCTAACACCGCCCACTTGACCTTTAGGGGTCTAGTTAGTATATCAGACACCAAAACTACCTGCACTGATTGCTCGGCACTGGCGTTGGCAAGAGAAAAAAAATTCCAACTGTGCCGGAGTCAGTGGAGAGGCGGCTATTAAAGGTTAGAAAGAGCTGGAGCTTTGACGGAGGTGAGACTGTAGCAACAGCAATGAAGGTATTCTGGCTTCCACCTTGTCTGCGGCTCACACTATCCTAATATTGAATTTTATCCGATCGCTTCTGATGGAAATTCTAATAATGGTTTAAGATGTAAAAAAATGCACCTGAGAAACCTTTAACGATCATTATGGGATTGGATTGCAGCACGGGAGCTCGCCATTAGACGCCGGGAGCCTCATCTCTGCACAGTCTCACGTCAGATTCTGCTTTTAAATTGCTTCTAATGTGTCACGGCAGATGATGTAGCAGCAAAAGACGAAGAAATATCTAATATTTACAAAGAAGAGAAGACGGGCCCAGAATCTGCAATCAGATCTGCAGCTCACAAGGTTTTATCAATGCACTTACCTGGAGCTCTGCCAGAGAGGGTCACCAATCCTGTCTCCGGGAACTGGTGACTAAGGCACGAGGTATAAGACGCCTCAAGGCTCAGTCCTGGTACAGCAGAGTGGTGAGAAGTAATGAATAGTCTTCTCAGGAGTTATTAGGATCACTGGTGTCAGGTGGGGGGCAATAAGAGAACTAGGGCTGAATATTAGCTATTGGGGTCTACATCATCCCACCATTGTGTATATCATCCAGTCCAATCCAATACTGTATCACTAGGCCATATCTCAGGCCAGCAGGACACAGGAACATTCACTCTAGCCTATAGATATATAGTATTAGACAGAGGGGGATTTTAAGGTCCATCAATTGGACTATGTGAAGTTGGTGGACTAGGTTGATAACCAGCAGTGGCATTACCATTGATCTAGCAGGGGTGTTGCACCCGTGTGGGTTTTTTCTTTAAATTTATTGCTATTGCTTTAGTAAGAGATGTCTGATTGACAATATTCATTATTAAGGCAGAGTTGCTACTAAATAGGATAACTCTAATCCTCCATTATTATCTCAGCACCACCATCACCAGGGGTACTGGCAAGAGCTGGGTACAGTCCAGTATCCAACCTCTAGTAATGGTCGAGTTCTAGGGTAGCTGTAGGCAAAGCAAAGCCCCAAAACAATGGGCTTTCTAACCCTGGTGAAATAGATAGATAGATAGATAGATAGATAGATAGGAGATAGATAGATAGATAGGAGATAGATAGATAGATAGATAGATAGGAGATAGATAGATAGATAGATAGATAGATAGATAGATAGGAGATAGATAGATAGATAGATAGATAGGTGATAGATAGATAGATAGATAGATAGATAGATAGATAGATAGGAGATAGATAGATAGATAGATAGATAGATAGGAGATAGATAGAAAGATAGATAGATAGATAGATAGATAGATAGATAGATAGAAGATAGAGATAGATAGATAGATAGATAGATAGATAGATAGATAGATAGATAGATAGATAGATAGATAGATGATAGATAGATAGAGATAGATAGATAGATAGATAGATAGATAGATAGATAGAAGATAGAGATAGATAGATAGATAGATAGATAGGAGATAGATAGATAGATAGATAGATAGATAGGAGATAGATAGATAGATAGATAAATAGGAGATAGATAGATAGATAGATAGATAGATAGGTGATAGATAGATAGATAGATAGATAGATAGAAAGATAGATAGATAGATAGATAGATAGATAGATAGATAGATAGATAGAAGATAGATATAGATAGATAGATAGATAGATAGATAGATAGGAGATAGATAGATAGATAGATAGATAGATAGATAGATAGATAGATAGATAGAGATAGATAGATAGATAGATAGATAGATAGATAGGAGATAGATAGATAGGAGATAGATAGATAGATAGATAGATAGGAGATAGATAGATAGATAGATAGATAGATAGATAGATAGATAGATAGATAGAAGATAGAGATAGATAGATAGATAGATAGATAGAAGATAGATAGATAGATAGATAGATAGGAGATAGATAGATAGGAGATAGATAGATAGATAGATAGATAGATAGATAGATAGATAGATAGGAGATAGATAGATAGATAGATAGATAGATAGATAGATAGGAGATAGATAGATAGATAGGAGATAGATAGATAGATAGATAGATAGATAGATAGATAGATAGATAGATAGGAGATAGATAGATAGGAGATAGATAGATAGATAGGAGATAGATAGGAGATAGATAGGATAGATAGATAGATAGATAGATAGATAGATAGGAGATAGATAGATAGATAGGAGATAGATAGATAGATAGATAGATAGATAGATAGGAGATAGATAGATAGGAGATAGATAGATAGATAGATAGATAGATAGATAGATAGGAGATAGATAGATAGATAGATAGATAGATAGATAGATAGATAGATAGATAGGAGATAGATAGATAGGAGATAGATAGATAGGAGATAGATAGATAGAATACAGTTTTTGTAGGGATTGCACATACTTTTGCATCAGTCAGTGTATACATTGAGTTCTAGCCTCTTATACCAGTAGAATTAGTAGAATTATTTAGGATCTTCCTCTGTTTGTTCTTAATTACCGGGTTTTTTGCACCTCAGCGATGATCAGAGCCGATTGCTGAACTCTTTGGAGATTTGTTTCTTCCAGAGAAGCTTTTAGGGCCTGGGTCCCCCCCTTGTGAGGGAAGCATTGGGTAATTTGCAGGGAGAAGAGATCCATTAAGTCCATTTGGTGCGCCCTATCTGCGGTGGAGATCTGTGCTCAGAGGTTCCTGTTACACAGGCACACAGTGATATTAGTCATTGTGCTGATACAAGGCTCGCTCTCAGGTCTGTATGATATTAATGCTCCCCGGGGACCTCTTATCAACATATCCTCTGCTAAAGACTTGGCTGAGGTTTGAGGCACTGACACCTCCTCCTCGCCTCCACTATCGCTTTGGAATGAGGATATTCAGACACATTCCACAATGTCTTCTATGTAACCTCTCCATAAGCCTCACAATATCTTAGGCTGGAGTGTAAAAATGCCTATTCACAGTCCAGTGGCATCCCAACAAAGTGCCCCCCCCCCATCCCAGAGCAGGTTCAGGCCACTACACCCTCTATAGGTGACCTGTAGATTGTCCGCACTCCCTTACAAAGACATAAACAACATTGTGATGATGACTTGGTGAGCGCAGGTCCAGTGCAGTCACAACATCAGCTCTGCTATTCCTTCTTGTCTTATTTGGAAACATTTTTAGTGTTTTCGGAGCCTCAGTGTAATATATTCTGCTTCACTGAGCGCTGAAAACATCAAAAAGGAAGACAAGCTGCAGATTCAAGGTCATTTAGATCAGGACACTCAACATTTGTTTAGTAAGTGAAGATTTCCATTAGTTTATCCTTCAAGAAGAGCAGCTGTGGAGCCTCAGCAGATGTACAGAGTGGGGGAGGGGATCGGGCCCTGTCCGTGGTGCTGAAGATACAAGAATCAACGGTTCAGCTGAGAGGAGATTCTGATTTATCCCGAAACTCAAGAAAAGAAGAGAAGATTGTGAGATAACTCATGGACATTAATGCGATGTCAAGACTCAACTTCTTCTCCTTACTTTTCTTCTCATTCTCCTTGTGTTACTCTGTATTCGTCTTCATCATCTCTTTTACCTTGTCACCTTTTTCTTGCCCTCCATTTTATTCATCTTCTTTTCCTTCTGCTCATCCTTCTCATTCGTCTTATTCTCTTCCCTCTTTTGCTCTTCCTCATATCTTTCTTTCCACTCTCTTTCTCCTGCAGTTCTTCTTGACCTCATTCTGGACATCCTGCAGATTCTTCTTCTTGTCTTCAGGCTCTTCTCACATCCTTGCTCCTATTCCTTGTTTTATCCTTCTACTTCTCATCTTCTGCATCTTCTTTTCATCCTTCTTTTTTGATCATTCATCTTTGGATTCTTCTCATCTCACTTCTCTTCATCTATCTTATTTTCCTACATATCTTTCTTCTCATCCTTCTAATTGTTTCTCCTTTTCTGCTCTGACTTCTTATCCTTTTTTGTTTCTCTTCTTCTTATCTTTTATCCCATTCCTTCTTCTTTCTTTCTCCATTTCATTTATTTCCATTCTTCTCATCCTTTTTATAGTTTCTCCATTTCTGACACTTCTTCTTATCTTCTGTTCCTTATATTTCTCCTCTTCTGACTATTCTTCTCATCCTTCCTCCCATTTCTTCTTATTAGTTTCTTCATTTCATCTTTATCTCCATTCTTCTCATCTTTCTTCTTCTCTTTTCTGTCCTTCCCTCATCACACTCTTCTTTTCTCTTCTCTTCTCCTCTCCTCCCCTCCTCTCTTCTCTTCTCCTCTTCTCTTCTCTCCTCTTCTCTCCTCTCCTCTTCTCTCTTCTCTTCTCTCCTCTTCTCTCCTCTTCTTCTTTCTCCTCACTCTCCTCTCCTCTTCTCTCCTATTCTCTTCTCTCCTCTTCTCTCCTCTTCTCTTCTCTCCTCTCCTCCCCTCTCCTCCCCTCCCCTCTCCTCTTCTCTCCTCTTCTTCTTTCTCCTCTCCTCTTCTCTCCTCTCCTCTTCTCTTCTCTCCTCTTCTTCTTTCTCCTCACTCTTCTCTCCTCTCCTCTCCTCTCCTCTTCTCTTCTCTTCTCTTCTCTTCTCTTCTCTTCTCTTCTCTTCTCTCCTCTCCTCTCCTCTTCTGTTCTCTTCTCTCCTCTCCCTCTCCTCTTCCTCCTTTCTTTCTTCCTATTCCTTTTCTTCTTCTCCTCTTCTGTCTTGTCTTCTTCACATTATTCTTCTCATCCGTTCCTTTTCTCATCATTCTTCATGGTTTCTTCCCATCCTTCTCCTCACATGTTCTTTTCATTTTTCTTTACAAACTTTCTTCTTCTACTTTTCCTCTGTCTTCTCCTCATCCTCCTTCCTGCTCTTCTCATATACTTATTTTCCTCCTTTCTCTTCTCATGTTTGTTCTAGTTTCTTTTCCTTCAGTTTCGTCTCCTGGAACACCTTATGTCCAGAGTTTCTCCAGATTGTTGGGTCTTTAGTCTTCTCAGTGATGGCTTCTACAATGTCCATCTATGACTATACTTCTTTCTTTGCTTAATCTTTCAAAGTTGTCCTTTCCAAAGAGTTGATCCTTCTCTCTCAAATATCCCAAAGTTTAACCTTCAGCCAGGTCACTTGTGGCCCGATTTAATCAAGGATATTCTAGTCTGTTTGTCCAACCATTCACCGAATTTATAGAAGACTTTGCCAACCCCTTGTAACATGATAGGAGAGCCGATGACCACAAAGAGCTCCCGAGAGCTGCCCCTATCTGATGGCTCTGACACTGTAACATTATAACAATGCAGTGTCCTTCACTCCTCTCTAGACACAAGACGCGTCTCCAAGACAGTACAACAGCTGGTAAAGGTTACAAAGACTGTAGTCACTTAAGCAGCTCTGACAACCCCGGACGTGGAGAACCAGGACGTCAATCACTGCAGTAAATAAACTCCATCCTAATGAGGTAAATTGTTACAAAGAGAAGAATCGGAACGTGATGGACGTATCTAATCAATTATAAACGTTCTACAACCCAATCATATACCAGCGATGACAGATGTAACTGGCAGATATGAGATGCATTGTTATTCCAGCACAGAGAGGAAGAGGCTCAGTGAGGCCGAATATACGTATATACTAAAAGAGGAAACAGGAGAACACAACAACATGACTTATATTCAGCAAATAATAATAAAAAAAAAAGTTAAAGGGCAAGTCAGTGTGATTCTCCCTTTAAGCTGTTTAAAATTACTGATCCTGAGTTACATCCTGTATTATACTGCAGAGCTGCGCTCACTATTCTGCTGGTACAGTCACTGTGTATATACATTACATTACTTATCCTGTATTATACTCCAGAGCTGCGCTCACTATTCTGCTGGTACAGTCACTGTGTACATACATTACATTACTTATCCTGTATTATACTCCAGAGCTGCGCTCACTATTCTGCTGGTACAGTCACTGTGTACATACATTACTTATCCTGTATTATACTCCAGAGCTGCGCTCACTATTCTGCTGGTACAGTCACTGTGTACATACATTACATTACTTATCCTGTATTATACTCCAGAGCTGCGCTCACTATTCTGCTGGTACAGTCACTGTGTACATACATTACTTATCCTGTATTATACTCCAGAGCTGCGCTCACTATTCTGCTGGTACAGTCACTGTGTACATACATTACATTACTTATCCTGTATTATACTCCAGAGCTGCGCTCACTATTCTGCTGGTGCAGTCACTGTGTACATACATTACATTACTTATCCTGTATTATACTCCAGAGCTGCGCTCACTATTCTGCTGGTACAGTCACTGTGTACATACATTACATTACTTATCCTGTATTATACTCCAGAGCTGCGCTCACTATTCTGCTGGTGCAGTCACTGTGTACATACATTACATTACTTATCCTGTATTATACCCCAGAGCTGCGCTCACTATTCTGCTGGTACAGTCACTGTGTACATACATTACATTACTTATCCTGTATTATACCCCAGAGCTGCGCTCACTATTCTGCTGGTACAGTCACTGTGTACATACATTACATTACTTATCCTGTATTATACCCCAGAGCTGCGCTCACTATTCTGCTGGTGCAGTCACTGTGTACATACATTACATTACTTATCCTGTATTATACTCCAGAGCTGCGCTCACTATTCTGCTGGTACAGTCACTGTGTACATACATTACATTACTTATCCTGTATTATACTCCAGAGCTGCGCTCACTATTCTGCTGGTACAGTCACTGTGTACATACATTACATTACTTATCCTGTATTATACTCCAGAGCTGCGCTCACTATTCTGCTGGTACAGTCACTGTGTACATACATTACATTACTTATCCTGTATTATACTGCAGAGCTGCACTCACTATTCTGCTGGTGCAGTCACTGTGTACATACATTACATTACTTATCCCGTATTATACCCCAGAGCTGCGCTCACTATTCTGCCGGTACAGTCACTGTGTACATACATTACATTACTTCTCCTGTATTATACCCCAGAGCTGCGCTCACTATTCTGCTGGTACAGTCACTGTGTACATACATTACATTATTTATCCTGTATTATACTCCAGAGCTGCGCTCACTATTCTGCTGGTGCAGTCACTGTGTACATACATTACATTACTTATCCTGTATTATACTCCAGAGCTGCGCTCACTATTCTGCTGGTGCAGTCACTGTGTACATACATTACATTACTTATCCTGTATTATACCCCAGAGCTGCGCTCACTATTCTGCTGGTACAGTCACTGTGTACATACATTACATTACTTATCCTGTATTATACTCCAGAGCTGCGCTCACTATTCTGCTGGTGCAGTCACTGTGTACATACATTACATTACTTATCCTGTATTATACTCCAGAGCTGCGCTCACTATTCTGCTGGTACAGTCACTGTGTACATACATTACATTACTTATCCTGTGTTATACTCCAGAGCTGCGCTCACTATTCTGCTGGTGCAGTCACTGTGTACATACATTACATTACTTATCCTGTATTATACTCCAGAGCTGCGCTCACTATTCTGCTGGTACAGTCACTGTGTACATACATTACATTACTTATCCTGTGTTATACTCCAGAGCTGCGCTCACTATTCTGCTGGTGCAGTCACTGTGTACATACATTACATTACTTATCCTGTATTATACTCCAGAGCTGCGCTCACTATTCTGCTGGTGCAGTCACTGTGTACATACATTACATTACTTATCCTGTATTATACTCCAGAGCTGCGCTCACTATTCTGCTGGTACAGTCTCTGTGTACATACATTACATTACTTATCCTGTATTATACTCCAGAGCTGCGCTCACTATTCTGCTGGAACAGTCACTGTGTACAAACATTACATTACTTCTCCTGTATTATACTCCAGAGCTGCGCTCACTATTCTGCTGGTACAGTCACTGTGTACATACATTACATTACTTATCCTGTATTATACTCCAGAGCTGCGCTCACTATTCTGCTGGTGCAGTCACTGTGTACATACATTACATTACTTATCCTGTATTATACTCCAGAGCTGCGCTCACTATTCTGCTGGTGCAGTCACTGTGTACATACATTACATTACTTCTCCTGTATTATACTCCAGAGCTGCGCTCACTATTCTGCTGGTGCAGTCACTGTGTACATACATTACATTACTTATCCTGTATTATACTCCAGAACTGCGCTCACTATTCTGCTGGTACAGTCACTGTGTACATACATTACATTACTTATCCTGTATTATACTCCAGAGCTGCGCTCACTATTCTGCTGGTACAGTCACTGTGTACATACATTACATTACTTATCCTGTATTATACTCCAGAGCTGCGCTCACTATTCTGCTGGTACAGTCACTGTGTACATACATTACATTACTTATCCTGTATTATACTCCAGAGCTGCGCTCAATATAATATGTTACATCCTGCACTGCATTCACTATTTTGCAGCTTCAGAGCTTCCATCATTCCCTGCGTGTTCGGTGTCGGTGCGGTGTTCCGGGTAGTGTTATTCGTCTGTAGTTTTCTGCGCAGTGCATGTGTTTGTGCCATGCAATTAACCCCTTACTGACGTCACATCACCCGGGTATTACAAGGCTCTGAGTCGTTACTTTCATCTGAATCACTAAATAATGAAAGATCAAACTTTTAAAAGATGTTCAGTCCAGAAATGTCCACAATTGGCCAAATGTCAGATCCGGCTCTCTTTGTATGACAATGGCGCCTTTGTACGTTGCTCCCACGGTGACATTCTCCATTCACACGACTTTCTCCTCCGCGCTGATCAAAAGTGAGCTCAGAAATAAATCCACTTTGGCTGCCTGATTCCAGCTTTGTGGGCACTGAGACGCGCCGGCAGCCTCTTACGGGGACATTTGAAGTTGTGTCTGCGCCACGTCTTGGGATTGAAGGTGTCGCCTGTCGAGGAGCGTCTGCTGAAGTCTTTCCCTCCGGCTCCTGACTTTCTTTTCTGCCCGGGGTTCTTTTACTTTCAGGTAATTGTTTCTATAGAGGAGACCGAGGAGGAGACAGAAAAGTCTGTAGAAATTCTGCGCTAATGTCCACCAATCCATGCGCGGATTACAGGAGTCACCAGGTCCAGAAAGTTCCTTCTGAGTAACAAAAAATTCTGCAAATATTTTTGTCTGCGGAAGAAGAATTGTAACAATGTGTGAAATGTTCTAGAGCGGCTGCAGCGTTGTGTCCGATATTGAGCAAATTAGCAAATCTTTTGGTTTTTTGTATCATGAAATTCTACTGCGGCTCCTCTGCTGGTTTAGGGTCTTTGGTGCGCGACCTCGCTGACCCCCACAAAGGTGAGAAAATCGTGCAAAATCTTCTTTGGGCCAGGTCTTCTAATATTAGGAGTCAGTTCTAGAGTCTATAGGATTTGATTCAGATCAGGGGTCCTCGGCAGATAGACCGGGGCCAATTGGTTGGATAGAAACATATTAAACCATTTGGCCAATTTTCCCAAAATTTTGTGTTCAACACAAACCCAAAACCTTTGGTCTTCATCACTCTCTTCACACCCCAAAGTATAATAGATGGACATTATCCTGACCTCCCCTCTGCTCTCCATCCTCTGGGTCCTTCGGTCTCTTGGGTGACCTCTTCTGCCGTGGGGTTTGGCCTCAGCCCTTAGACAATTGTCACATCCATCTTAGTGGGATCAGTGCGGGAAAGGCGTCTTTACTATTCCAGGACACAAAGCAGGACCCATAAAGACAAGGTTGGGGGAGTTTGGTGACTGGTCGTACAGAGCCCTGATCTCAGCCCCATCCAACACCCAGGCGATCATCTAGATTGGGGATGGTGAGTCGCGGACGCCCAATGTCTGACCTCACAAGTGATCCAGTGGACGAAGAGCCAAAAATAAACCCAAACACCTCCAAGAACTTCTAGAAAGCAGAAGGAAGAGGGAGCGAGGCCATTACTGTCTATGGGTGTAGATTGGGGTACGAGCCCCTGGGGTGCTGCGGAGGGGTCTCCATGTTGTGTATTATGGACTATTACACATGTCCCTCCCCGTACTCTGCTCGCTTTTTGCGCTTTGCTCCGGCCGCCCCGCACCGCCGCATTTGATGCATTACTTTTGCTTTTTTGCTTCTTTTTTCTTCAGACACTTGTGAGGAGGCCGAGCCCGCGCTCATCCGTTATAAGAAGATTCCAGCATTTTGTTTTCGGGCCCGGCATGCATATTGTATGAGCGAGCATCAGGCTTCATCCTGGTAAGATGACACCGGTGATTGGGAAGACGCTTCGCCGAGTTTATCAAAGTGTCTTGTATTGATTTCTTCCCTTTTGCTTACACTCCTGGATGGAGATTTGGGGGCGGCTTCTATGAATCAACAGGATGACTTACCTAAAGTGCCGGCGATAGAGAAGGAGCCGTTATATACCCCTCTATATCAATAAGCAGCGTACAGGAGCCGAGTGACCCGCACATAATGGGCCCATCTATAATCATTGTGCAGAGTCAGCCGCTATGAGCGGAGTGCCGAACCGTACGGAGAGAGCAGAACATTACATGATGGGGGAGTAGTGCTGAATGGTACGGACAGAGCGGAACATTACATGATGGGGGGAGTAGTGCCGAACCGTACGGAGAGAGCGGAACATTATATGATGGGGGGAGTAGTGCTGAATGGTACGGACAGAGCGTAACATTACATGATGGGGGGAGTAGTGCCGAACGATACAGAGAGACGGAACGTTACATGATGGGGGGAGTAGTGCTGAATGGTACGGACAGAGCGGAACATTACATGATGGGGGGAGTAGTGCCGAACCGTACGGAGAGAGCAGAACATTACATGATGGGGGAGTAGTGCTGAATGGTACGGACAGAGCGGAACATTACATGATGGGGGGAGTAGTGCCGAACGATACAGAGAGAGCGGAACGTTACATGATGGGGGGAGTAGTGCTGAATGGTACGGACAGAGCGGAACATTACATGATGGGGGGAGTAGTGCCGAACGATACAGAGAGAGCGGAACGTTACATGATGGGGGAGTAGTGCCGAACCGTAGGGAGAGAGCAGAACATTACATGATGGGGGAGTAGTGCTGAACCGTACGGAGAGAGCGGAACGTTACATGATGGGGGAGTAGTGCTGAATGGTACGGACAGAGCGGAACATTACATGATGGGGGGAGTAGTGCCGAACGATACAGAGAGAGCGGAACGTTACATGATGGGGGGAGTAGTGCCGAACGATACAGAGAGAGCGGAACGTTACATGATGGGGGAGTAGTGCCGAACGATACAGAGAGAGCGGAACGTTACATGATGGGGGGAGTAGTGCCGAACGATACAGAGAGAGCGGAACGTTACATGATGGGGGGAGTAGTGCCGAACGATACAGAGAGAGCGGAACGTTACATGATGGGGGGAGTAGTGCCGAACGATACAGAGAGAGCGGAACGTTACATGATGGGGGAGTAGTGCTGAATGGTACGGACAGAGCGGAACATTACATGATGGGGGGAGTAGTGCCGAACGATACAGAGAGAGTGGAACGTTACATGATGGGGGGAGTAGTGCCGAGTCGTAAAGGAGGGGGGGAGAGCGGAACATTACAGGATGGGGGGGGGGGGGGGAGTAGTGCCGAACTGTGTGGGAGGGGGGAGAGCTGAGCAAATAGGATTAGATACACAGCTCAGTATACAGTATCACACAGGATAGGATTAGATACACAGCTCAGTATACAGTATCACACAGGATAGGATTAGATACACAGCTCAGTATACAGTATCACACAGGATAGGATTAGATACAGCTCAGTATACAGTATCACACAGGATAGGATTAGATTCACAGCTCAGCATACAGTATCACACAGGATAGGATTAGATACACAGCTCAGTATACAGTATCACACAGGATAGGATTAGATACACAGCTCAGTATACAGTATCACACAGGATAGGATTAGATACACAGCTCAGTATACAGTATCACACAGGATAGGATTAGATACAGCTCAGTATACAGTATCACACAGGATAGGATTAGATACACAGCTCAGTATACAGTATCACACAGGATAGGATTAGATACACAGCTCAGTATACAGTATCACACAGGATAGGATTAGATACACAGCTCAGTATACAGTATCACACAGGATAGGATTAGATACAGCTCAGTATACAGTATCACACAGGATAGGATTAGATACACAGCTCAGTATACAGTATCACACAGGATAGGATTAGATACACAGCTCAGTATACAGTATCACACAGGATAGGATTAGATACAGCTCAGTATACAGTATCACACAGGATAGGATTAGATACACAGCTCAGTATACAGTATCACACAGGATAGGATTAGATACACAGCTCAGTATACAGTATCACACAGGATAGGATTAGATACACAGCTCAGTATACAGTATCACACAGGATAGGATTAGATACACAGCTCAGTATACAGTATCACACAGGATAGGATTAGATACAGCTCAGTATACAGTATCACACAGGATAGGATTAGATACACAGCTCAGTATACAGTATCACACAGGATAGGATTAGATACACAGCTCAGTATACAGTATCACACAGGATAGGATTAGATACAGCTCAGTATACAGTATCACACAGGATAGGATTAGATACACAGCTCAGTATACAGTATCACACAGGACAGGATTAGATACAGCTCAGTATACAGTATCACACAGGATAGGATTAGATACACAGCTCAGTATACAGTATCACACAGGATAGGATTAGATACAGCCCAGTATACAGTATCACACAGGATAGGATTAGATACACAGCTCAGTATACAGTATCACACAGGATAGGATTAGATACACAGCTCAGTATACAGTATCACACAGGATAGGATTAGATACACAGCTCAGTATACAGTATCACACAGGATAGGATTAGATACACTGCTCAGTATACAGTATCACACAGGACAGGATTAGATACAGCTCAGTATACAGTATCACACAGGATAGGATTAGATACACAGCTCAGTATACAGTATCACACAGGATAGGATTAGATACACAGCTCAGTATACAGTATCACACAGGATAGGATTAGATACACAGCTCAGTATACAGTATCACACAGGGTAGGATTAGATACACAGCTCAGTATACAGTATCACACAGGATAGGATTAGATACACGGCTCAGTATACAGTATCACACAGGATAGGATTAGATACACAGCTCAGTATACAGTATCACACAGGATAGGATTAGATACACAGCTCAGTATACAGTATCACACAGGATAGGATTAGATACACAGCTCAGTATACAGTATCACACAGGATAGGATTAGATACACAGCTCAGTATACAGTATCACACAGGATAGGATTAGATACACGGCTCAGTATACAGTATCACACAGGATAGGATTAGATACACAGCTCAGTATACAGTATCACACAGGATAGGATTAGATACACAGCTCCGTATACAGTATCACACAGGATAGGATTAGATACACAGCTCAGTATACAGTATCACACAGGATAGGATTAGATACACAGCTCAGTATACAGTATCACACAGGGTAGGATTAGATACACAGCTCAGTATACAGTATCACACAGGATAGGATTAGATACACGGCTCAGTATACAGTATCACACAGGATAGGATTAGATACACAGCTCAGTATACAGTATCACACAGGATAGGATTAGATACACAGCTCAGTATACAGTATCACACAGGATAGGATTAGATACACAGCTCAGTATACAGTATCACACAGGGTAGGATTAGATACACAGCTCAGTATACAGTATCACACAGGATAGGATTAGATACACGGCTCAGTATACAGTATCACACAGGATAGGATTAGATACACAGCTCAGTATACAGTATCACACAGGATAGGATTAGATACACAGCTCAGTATACAGTATCACACAGGATAGGATTAGATACACAGCTCAGTATACAGTATCACACAGGATAGGATTAGATACACAGCTCAGTATACAGTATCACACAGGATAGGATTAGATACACGGCTCAGTATACAGTATCACACAGGATAGGATTAGATACACAGCTCAGTATACAGTATCACACAGGATAGGATTATATACACAGCTCAGTATACAGTATCACACAGGATAGGATTAGATACACCACTCAGTATACAGTATCACACCGGATAGGATTAGATACACAGCTCAGTATACAGTATCACACAGGATAGGATTAGAGACACAGCTCAGTATACAGTATCACACAGGATAGGATTAGATACACAGCTCAGTATACAGTATCACACAGGATAGGATTAGATACACCGCTCTGTATACAGTATCACACAGGATAGGATTAGATACTTTGGCTTTGCAGACAATATCGCACCTGATGGGCTTAGATACCCTGATTTGGGAGATAGTATCATGTCTGATAGGATTAGATACCTTGGTTCCACAGACAGTATCACACCTGATGGGCTTAGATACCCTGCTGAGCAGCTCTTTGCACACACATGGTGTACTCCCCCATCCCCCGCTCCGCTCCCCGTCTGACATGCCTACAATATGTCTGAGATTTCTCATCACGCTCTTTGTATCTGAACAATGTTTCCTACTTTAGAGGCCGTGAAATAATCCGACTCCTCTGCGGTTCCCGGAATAAAACACCTAAATATTTCTTTTCATGGCTAAATCTGCAAAATTTCCAATTCACCCAAAAACAGAACAAATCGTATAATTGTCTCCGCCCCCTTAATGGCCCCCACACTTATCGCCATTGTCCTCGCCACCAGGCGGAGGGGTCTTATCATTATCTCGGAGCTTTCCCCAATGATGCGTCCATGGATTTCTCCGACAATGTAATGAAACATCAGAGATCCCACAACAAGCGGCTGCGACCTCCCCTCCCCCTGTCTGCGGCGCTATACAATGAGTATATCATTTATGACTCAGCGAGCGGGTGATTCCGCACGGCTGCGAGAGCGCGGCGACAGAAGAACATGATTAATTACAGCCCAGGCGTAACAAGTGCGCCCAGAAAATCATTAGTCCCATATGAATGTATATTGTCAAGTATCATCACGGAAAACGCAGCAACAACAGCAAAACCCGAGACCGAACCAGGCCAGACACAGGAGAGCGCCCGATCACAGGCCAGACACAGGAGAGCGCCGGATCACAGGCCAGACACGGGAGAGCGCCCGATCACAGGCCAGACACGGGAGAGCGCCCAATCACAGGCCAGACACGGGAGAGCGCCCAATCACAGGCCAGACACGGGAGAGTGCCCAATCACAGGCCAGACACGGGAGAGCGCCCGATCACAGGCCAGACACAGGAGAGCGCCCGATCACAGGCCAGACACAGGAGAGCGCCCGATCACAGGCCAGACACGGGAGAGCGCCCGATCACAGGCCAGACACGGGAGAGCGCCGGATCACAGGCCAGACACAGGAGAGCGCCGGATCACAGGCCAGACACGGGAGAGCGCCCGATCACAGGCCAGACACGGGAGAGCGCCCAATCACAGGCCAGACACGGGAGAGCGCCCAATCACAGGCCAGACACGGGAGAGTGCCCAATCACAGGCCAGACACGGGAGAGCGCCCGATCACAGGCCAGACACAGGAGAGCGCCCGATCACAGGCCAGACACAGGAGAGCGCCCGATCACAGGCCAGACACGGGAGAGCGCCCGATCACAGGCCAGACACGGGAGAGCGCCCGATCACAGGCCAGACACGGGAGAGCGCCCGATCACAGGCAAGACACGGGAGAGCGCCCGATCACAGGCCAGACACGGGAGAGCGCCCGATCACAGGCCAGACACGGGAGAGCGCCCGATCACAGGCCAGACACGGGAGAGCGCCCGATCACAGGCCAGACACGGGAGAGCGCCCGATCACAGGTCAGACACGGGAGAGCGCCCGATCACAGGCCAGACACGGGAGAGCGCCCAATCACAGGCCAGACACGGGAGAGCGCCCGATCACAGGCCAGACACGGGAGAGCGCCCGATCACAGGCCAGACACGGGAGAGCGCCCGATCACAGGTCAGACACGGGAGAGCGCCCGATCACAGGTCAGACACGGGAGAGCGCCCGATCACAGGCCAGACACGAGAGAGCGCCCGATCACAGGCCAGACACGGGAGAGCGCCCGATCACAGGCCAGACACAGAAGAGCGCCCGATCACAGGCCAGACACGGCAGAGCGCCCGATCACAGGACAGACACGGAAGAGCACCCGATCACAGGCCAGACACGGAAGAGCACCCGATCACAGGTCAGACACGGGAGAGCGCCCGATCACAGGCCAGACACGGGAGAGCGCCCGATCACAGGTCAGACACGGGAGAGCGCCCGATCACAGGTCAGACACGGGAGAGTGCCCGATCACAGGCCAGACACGGAAGAGCACCCGATCACAGGCCAGACACGGAAGAGCACCCGATCACAGGCCAGACACGGGAGAGCGCCCGATCACAGGCCAGACACGGAAGAGTGCCCGATCACAGGCCAGACACGGGAGAGCGCCCGATCACAGGCCAGACACGGGAGAGCGCCCGATCACTGGCCAGACACGGGAGAGCGCCCGATCACAGGTCAGACACGGGAGAGCGCCCGATCACAGGTCAGACACGGGAGAGCGCCCGATCACAGGTCAGACACGGGAGAGCGCCCGATCACAGGCCAGACACGGGAGAGCGCCCGATCTGGGGCACGTGTTCTAGAGGAACCCACTGACTGTAATAGTGATGTGAACAGCATGGGAGTCAGTGTCAAATGCTTAAAAAAAAAATTATTTATATATTGCATAAAAAATTACATAAATTTTTTATTTGCCTTGGGTTATGGAGGGCTCGGCCGGGCAGGACTTCTAATTCACATGAGTGTTCCTGAAATTGATGACATGTTAATACCGGCTGTAGAGAAGGTAAGTGAGAGCTCTAGGCGAGGAAGCAGGGACTGATGACATCACTAAACCAGACTGAGGACATCACTAAGCCAGACTGATGACATCACTAAACCAGACTGAGGACATCACTAAGCCAGACTGATTAAATCACTAAGCCAGACTGATGACATCACTAAGCCAGACTGAGGACATCACTAAGCCAGACTGAGGACATCACTAAGCCAGACTGATGACATCACTAAGCCAAACTGAGGACATCACTAAGCCAGACTGAGGACATCACTAAGCCAAACTGAGGACATCACTAAGTCAGACTGAGGACATCACTAAACCAGACTGAGGACATCACTAAGCCAGACTGATTAAATCACTAAGCCAGACTGAGGACATCACTAAGCCAGTCTGAGGACATCACTAAGCCAGACTGATGACATCACTAAGCCAGACTAAGGACATCACTAAGCCAGACTGAGGACATCACTAAGCCAGACTGAGGACATCACTAAGCCAGACTGAGGACATCACTAAGCCAGACTGAGGAGATCACTAAGCCAGACTGAGGACATCACTAAGCCAGAATGATGACATCACTAAGCCAGACTGAGGACATCACTAAGCCAGACTGATTACATCACTAAGCCAGACTGAGGACATCACTAAGCCAGACTGAGGACATCACTAAGCCAGACTGAGGAGATCACTAAGCCAGACTGAGGACATCACTAAGCCAGACTGAGGACATCACTAAGCCAGACTGAGGACATCACTAAGCCAGACTGATGACATCACTAAGCCAGACTGAGGACATCACTAAGCCAGACTGAGGACATCACTAAGCCAGACTGAGGACATCACTAAGCCAGACTGAGGAGATCACTAAGCCAGACTGAGGACATCACTAAGCCAGACTGAGGACATCACTAAGCCAGACTGAGGACATCACTAAGCCAGACTGATTACATCACTAAGCCAGACTGAGGACATCACTAAGCCAGACTGATGACATAATTAAACAGACTGATGACATCACTAAGCCAGACTGAGGACATCACTAAGCCAGACTGAGGACATCACTAAGCCGGACTGATGACATCACTAAGCCAAACTGAGGACATCACTAAGTCAGACTGAGGACATCACTAAACCAGACTGAGGACATCACTAAGCCAGACTGATTAAATCACTAAGCCAGACTGAGGACATCACTAAGCCAGACTGAGGACATCACTAAGCCAGACTGAGGACATCACTAAGCCAGACTGATTACATCACTAAGCCAGACTGAGGACATCACTAAGCCAGACTGATGACATAATTAACCAGACTGATGACATCACTAAGCCAGACTGAGGACATCACTAAGCCAGACTGAGGACATCACTAAGCCGGACTGATGACATCACTAAGCCAAACTGAGGACATCACTAAGTCAGACTGAGGACATCACTAAACCAGACTGAGGACATCACTAAGCCAGACTGATTAAATCACTAAGCCAGACTGAGGACATCACTAAGCCAGACTGAGGACATCACTAAGCCAGACTGATGACATCACTAAGCCAGACTGAGGACATCACTAAGCCAAACTGAGGACATCACTAAGTCAGACTGAGGACATCACTAAACCAGACTGAGGACATCACTAAGCCAGACTGATTAAATCACTAAGCCAGACTGAGGACATCACTAAACCAGACTGAGGACATCACTAAGCCAGACTGAGGACATCACTAACCAGACTGAGGACTTCACTAAGCCAGACTGAGGACATCACTAAGCCAGACTGAGGAGATCACTAAGCCAGACTGAGGACATCACTAAGCCAGACTGAGGACATCACTAAGCCAGACTGAGGACATCACTAAGCCAGACTGAGGACATCACTAAGCCAGACTGATTACATCACTAAGCCAGACTGAGGACATCACTAAGCCAGACTGAGGACATCACTAAGCCAGACTGAGGACATCACTAAGCCAGACTGAGGACATCACTAAGCCAGACTGAGGACATCACTAAACCAGACTGAGGACTTCACTAAGCCAGACTGAGGACATCACTAAGCCAGACTGAGGAGATCACTAAACCAGACTGATTACATCACTAAGCCAGACTGAGGACATCACTAAGCCAGACTGAGGACATCATTAAGCCAGACTGATGACATCACTAAGCCAGACAGAGGACATCACATCTGTCACATGCCTCAGGTCACTGATGTGGACTATGATTGGACCTCAGTGGTCACATGGAGTGCAATGATGTCATACAATTGGGTAGGAGAAGATGTCAAAAGAGGCAAAAGTCCAAGGGTGAAGACACTGAGAAGAAGACCAGGCGCCCTGGAGCTCTTCCTCAGTCTATTATATTCTAGGGTCTGTAGGGACGGTTCAGGGGTGACAAAACCCAAAAATATTGGGGATGGCCAACCTGAAAATGATAAGTAACCCTGCTTATTACGAAGCGGTTCGCTCATCTGTAGTCCTCGGTCTCTGTAGGCGTCTCAGATAAGTCGCACATGACCGGTGACTACTGTAAGACTTCAGACTAGAAGACACTTTCTTAGTTTCCGTTTTTAGTGAACGTGCCCTTTAAGTTCCCCGTTACCTTTCAAGTGTTGAGTACATATTGCAGCAGATACGGGTAAGCCTGGCGTGTGGCGTGATGGAGCGGGCTCTTACACTTCTGAGCGGCGCAGTCCCTGCATCTGTAGTACCGCGGTGAGCGCTCTTCAATACACGAAGGTCTCCTACCTCACCGTCCTTGACTTGGCATCGACTTGTAAAATATTCATGGGTGAGTGACAGTCTCTTTCTGATTCCGTGAAGACGACGTTTAGAACATGAATTAAGCATCTCTCTGCCTTTTGCCACCCTCTCTGAGACGGGCACAAGTTCACCGGATGGAGGTCACGTGGCAGGTGTCTGAGGGCCGCCGCCGGGGACAATCGCACCAATTAGACACAATTTAGGTGATTTTTATGTGGGGAATTGAAACATATCAAGTCACTTATTCATGTCGGAGATGAAGAGGGCCATGTCGGGGTCAGCAGCGAAAATTTCCTGGCTGCCGCCGCTTGTCTGGATGAATGCTATTCCCTTATGGAAAGCACAGCACATATGGAGATGACATAGATCAGGGGACAATCGCGGGTGAATCACAGACATGGGACAGCGGCGCGGAGGAACATTGCTGTGATGGATGCAGATGACGCTTCTGTCTCTTTTTAAAGGACTTCAGAATTTAGGGCTGTTTTTTTCTCATACAATAAAAGGAAGATCCATCGGCCCCAAATGTTCTAGTGATGATCGCCGCAGAGGAAACCATCAGTCACGGGCTAGCGAAACAATAACAGGAACACACAGACACCTGGGATTTTATTGTATCTCATTATGATACATTTGTATCTGACGCTTTGTAGCTGCCACGTGACCAATGCCCATGGAGCAGGGGGTAACAAGTAACCATGGGGCAGTAAGAACAATATCCCAGTGGCTCCAGTCTACTGGCCCATAGACCTAATGATGGGCTACTGTGTGCCAAAATTGTACACCAAATGTCCCAATGAGTGGGGCGCAACAAGTAGCCAAGGGGCCGCCTGAAAATGGGCTGAACTTATCCCATAGGATGGATGAAATGGTGGCCCATAGACTGCCAAAAACTTGACACCACAAATCGATAGGATACTTTTTGCTACAATTGTATGTTCTGTGGATTCGGAGGTTTTTGGGTTTGGGGCAGCTCAGGACCGTCGTAGACCGTTCTGCTGGCGTTGGGGGTCAGTAGAGATTTCGTTGGATTTCTGCTTGGATTTGGTTGGATTTCCTCTTTAATAAACCTTTGCGGTCTGAAGACATAGACGTCTGTTGTGTCAATCAAAAAGACGGGCCAGAAATCAAATTACTGTGTGAGATCATCCCCGGCTCCATAGTACAAGGCGTGTATCATAGATACCGGAGGGCGAAGCCGCGGGACACGAGATATAAATATGTGCATGGAAGAAATTCAATTATAGATAAATGTTGTTAGGTTTAGAGATCAACACAGACGCCGGGCTTGTACCACGCCGCTGATAGTCTGGGGATATTACCGCCGCAGCCCGGGAAGATGATACCGATCCTCGGGGCCAACGGAGGGAAAATCACTCATTTATTGAGTAAACAGTCTGTAATACACACCAGGTATAGAGTATGGGGGAGAAAAGTCACAAAAATAGACAAAAAGGCGTCTCGGGAGTTTATTACTGATGTCCGCACCGAATAATGATGTGTCGCCAATCACTGGGATGTATATGGAGACGTCAGGAGGTCCTGGCTCGAGATGAGATCACTACTAGGTCTATGCTCTGGTAGGACAGATGGACATCCTAAATATTCTCTACTTGAGACCCCCATCTAGGAACCATTGTGGACAACCACTATGTAAAAGTGACCCCTGCCCCGGTGGACCTATATACACGTATGGTATACAGACATCTGAATGACCGCCATGTATCACTGCTACATATAGTAATACAGATCTGTAAATGTGCGATAGAGGGAAGAATTAACCGGTTATAGCGGCCGATCATTGAGGATTCTGCGGTGAAGGACTGGTGGCGTCTACAAGGAGCCAGTCATCATCAATATCCTACAAACAATACCCCATAAGGTATAAGGGACTGATCCCACAAAGCCAACCATCACCTATAGATAGCAGACAGTGCCCATATAGTAGAAGACATTGCTCACATGGTGCCAACCATCTGCCATGTAGTATCTGACATTGTTCCCATATATAATAGCCATATATACTAGGCAGTGCTCACATACTAGCAAACAGTATCCATATAGTATAAGACAGCAAACACCCATATAGTACCAGGCAGAGCCCAATAATACTCATACAGTACAGAGCTCCAAACAGTTCATATATAGTACAAGGCAGTATAGACCAAGTCCCAGACAGTTCCTATATAGTACTACAGTACCAGGCATGGCGCATATATCCCATAGTATACCATATAACCATATATATAGTTCCAGTACAGTATATATTATCCTATAGTGTCAAACCATGGCCCCATACTGTGTGACATACATCCAGCTCACCGCCTTCCATCTGTGTCTTGTCATTGTCCGGTCACTGGTCAGATCTACCACCACATTCATCCCCTTTAAGGCTCCAGGTTGCCCCATGTCTGCCTGGTCCTATAGGCGTCATGTCCACTGGTTACTCCGGTGGCCTCCCATCCCCTGACTGTATATAGTGTGTGCAGACTCCGAGGATGAAGGACCACAATATGTCGCTATTCACACACTATAATCCTGCTTTCTACCTAATAGATAAGCCAATAACATTGAGCCGGGCGCCGCTGATCAATCACAAGTCCGATGATGGGAGATAAGAGGCCGCCTGACACAGGGCGAGGACGCGGCCGGCAGATCTACGCCCCGCCGGTGCCTAAGCGAATATTTGCACTACTTATTCTATAGGTTATCATTTACAAAGCGATAAATTAAGATGGACGAGGAAACGAGCGAAGGAAGAAAAGCGGACGCTCAATGGTCTGATCGAGACGAGCGCAATCCTCCCGACGCCCGCTCATCGCCGCACATTCCCTGCAAATGAAAATATTCATCTTGTGCAAATCCTCCTTGAAGACGTCGAACCCTAAATGGCGGCTGCAGGAAATCATTCCCAATGTAAAACAATAATCATCTCTCCACTTCACAGGCCGCGGATTTAAGACGTCGAATATTTCGCTGCGTAAAACCTCCATTTATTTCCATTAGGATCTGCTCAGTCAGGCGCTGGCCCGTGTAACCTGCAGCAAGGAGGAGGTCAGCGAGTGGCGGGATATACGAGGAGCCGCGAGCGGAGCCATCAATACCGCCAAGGCTGCCGCAAGGATTCTGCCGTCTTCTGTCCCTGCCGCTTCTGTACTGCGGATACTTTCTAGGATCACCGAACATCACAAAATGACCCCAAAGGGTCGTCTCCTTGAAGGAGGCCCTCCGGTCATCTGAAAATTCCTTGTAAGATCTCTGCTTGCTCTCAATCAATGGACTCACAATTCTTATATTCAGTGTAGGCCAGGGTTTCTCTCTAAGGTTCCTTGAAATCTGATTTGGGGTTCCCTCCTCACATGTATAAGCTGACACTTGCAGAAGGAATTGGGTAGTTTTTGGTGATCCTTGGTATAGACAATGCCACAAGGGGCAGTTACACAGTTAAAACTTCCCCTTTGTGTATCCTCCCCGATCTGGAGGGTAATAGTTGGGTGACAGTCAACTGGAGGATAGTGGGTAGGTGACAGTCCAGCTTATGGGTAATGGTTGGGTGACGGACCAACCGGTGAGTAATGATGGGTGACAGTCCAACTGGTGGGTAATGGTTGGGTAAGAGTCTAACTGGTGGGTAATGGTTGGGTGATGGTCCAACTGGTGGGTAATGGTTGGGTAAGAGTCTAACTGGTGGGTAATGGTTGGGTAACAGACCAACCGGTGAGTAATGATGGGTGATGGACCAACTGGTGGGTAATGGTTGGGTAAGAGTCCAACTGGTGGGTAATGGTTGGGTGATGGTCCAACTGGTGGGTAATAGTTGGGTAAGAGTCTAACTGGTGGGTAATGGTTGGGTGATGGTCCAACTGGTGGGTAATGGTTGGGTGATGGTCCAACTGGTGGGTAATAGTTGGGTAAGAGTCTAACTGGTGGGTAATGGTTGGGTGATGGTCCAACTGGTGGGTAATAGTTGGGTAAGAGTCTAACTGGTGGGTAATGGTTGGGTGATGGTCCAACTGGTGGCTGATGGTTCGGTGACAGTCCAACTGGAGGACAGTGGGTGGCTGACAGTCCTTATATGAATGGGCCCCTTCTATACTTGACATTTGACTTCTCCTAACCTTGATAGATCTGCTGCCGCCGTGTCCCTTGGTGCCCAGACTCTCGGTACATCAGGCCAAGCACATCAGCAGGGCACAACGTTCACCATCCCTCAAATACAATAAAAGGTGCAAAGAAAATCTATATTTCCATTGTGACCGCGCTCCGGGCGCCGCAGCTCACCGAACCATACGGGCTAAGATGTAAAAATCATTACTTCATTATAGAGGAATTGTATGCGATGGACGCGGGGACGCCGGGTGCCATTACACTGCCTTTATTTTTATGGTTGTCTTGGAGTTGAACTTCACACAGTCAATGTGTCATTACACACCGCGTCACCGACGCCGCGGCACAGCAGGTTATATTGAACGCACGGAGGAGCAAAATGTGCAGTCTGGAAGGATCAGCCCCGCATTGATTCCATTCATCTGTTTCATTCATGGAGAAGTACATTTTCCAATACTCAATAGTTCAAGGTCTGACTGCAGAATGAAGATGGAGCAGAAATCTAATGGCTGCTTTAGATGTGACTGGAGGAGAATCTAAGGGCAGAATGGAACTGTGCAGCTCTGGATGTGTCTGGAGGAGAATACATGACATGGTCGGTGCAAAATACTGATCAGCAAGTGTGCAAGCTTAAAACCGGGACTACACAGGGGGTGAACGCGAACTGATTTGGAACCAGTCCGCTATCTAATGTTTAGGGTGGGGTCCAAACTCTCACCCAATGCCAGAAGTCCAATAAAGAAGGGGCAGGCAAAGGAGAGAAGTGTAAGACAGAATGACCTGGAAGGGACAGAGGAGTCTGGAGGGGGATAGAGGGGTCTGGAGGAGATAGAGGGGTCTGGAGGGGGATAGAGACATCTAGAGAGGACAGAGGGGCCCGGACGAGGCAAACAGATCTGGAGAGGATAGAGGGGTCTGGAGGGAATAGAGGGGTCTGGAGAGGATAGAGGGGTCTGGAGGGGATAGAGGGGTCTGGAGAGGATAGAGGGGTCTGGAGGGGATAGAGGGGTCTGGAGGAGATAGAGGGGTCTGGAGGGGATAGAGGGGTCTGGAGGAGATAGAGGGGTCTGGAGGGAATAGAGGGGTCTGGAGGAGATAGAGGGGTCTGGAGGAGATAGAGGGGTCTGGAGGAGATAGAGGGGTCTGGAGAGGATAGAGGGGTCTGGAGAGGATAGAGGGGTCTGGAGGAGATAGAGGGGTCTGGAGGAGATAGAGGGGTCTGGAGGAGATAGAGGGGTCTGGAGGGGATAGAGGGGTCTGGAGAGGATAGAGGGGTCTGGAGGAGATAGAGGGGTCTGGAGGAGATAGAGGGGTCTGGAGGAGATAGAGGGGTCTGGAGGGAATAGAGGGGTCTGGAGGAGATAGAGGGGTCTGGAGGAGATAGAGGGGTCTGGAGGGGATAGAGGGGTCTGGAGAGGATAGAGGGGTCTGGAGGAGATAGAGGGGTCTGGAGGGAATAGAGGGGTCTGGAGGAGATAGAGGGGTCTGGAGGGAATAGAGGGGTCTGGAAGAGATAGAGGGGTCTGGAGGAGATAGAGGGGTCTGGAAGAGATAGAGGGGTCTGGAGGGGATAGAGGGGTCTGGAGGAGATAGAGGGGTCTGGAGGAGATAGAGGGGTCTGGAGGAGATAGAGGGGTCTGGAGGGGATAGAGGGGTCTGGAGAGGATAGAGGGGTCTGGAGGAGATAGAGGGGTCTGGAGGGAATAGAGGGGTCTGGAGGAGATAGAAGGGTCTGGAGGGAATAGAGGGGTCTGGAAGAGATAGAGGGGTCTGGAGGAGATAGAGGGGTCTGGAGGAGATAGAGGGGTCTGGAGGGGATAGAGGGGTCTGGAGGAGATAGAGGGGTCTGGAGGGGATAGAGGGGTCTGGAGGAGATAGAGGGGTCTGGAGGAGATAGAGGGGTCTGGAGGGGATAGAGGGGTCTGGAGGAGATAGAGGGGTCTGGAGGAGATAGAGGGGTCTGGAGGAGATAGAGGGGTCTGGAGGGAATAGAGGGGTCTGGAGGAGATAGAGGGGTCTGGAGGAGATAGAGGGGTCTGGAGGGGATAGAGGGGTCTGGAGAGGATAGAGGGGTCTGGAGGAGATAGAGGGGTCTGGAGGGAATAGAGGGGTCTGGAGGAGATAGAGGGGTCTGGAGGGAATAGAGGGGTCTGGAAGAGATAGAGGGGTCTGGAGGAGATAGAGGGGTCTGGAAGAGATAGAGGGGTCTGGAGGGGATAGAGGGGTCTGGAGGAGATAGAGGGGTCTGGAGGAGATAGAGGGGTCTGGAGGAGATAGAGGGGTCTGGAGGGGATAGAGGGGTCTGGAGAGGATAGAGGGGTCTGGAGGAGATAGAGGGGTCTGGAGGGAATAGAGGGGTCTGGAGGAGATAGAAGGGTCTGGAGGGAATAGAGGGGTCTGGAAGAGATAGAGGGGTCTGGAGGAGATAGAGGGGTCTGGAGGAGATAGAGGGGTCTGGAAGAGATAGAGGGGTCTGGAGGGGATAGAGGGGTCTGGAGGAGATAGAGGGGTCTGGAGGGGATAGAGGGGTCTGGAGGAGATAGAGGGGTCTGGAGGAGATAGAGGGGTCTGGAGGGGATAGAGGGGTCTGGAGGAGATAGAGGGGTCTGGAGGAGATAGAGGGGTCTGGAGGAGATAGAGGGGTCTGGAGGGAATAGAGGGGTCTGGAGGAGATAGAGGGGTCTGGAGGAGATAGAGGGGTCTGGAGGGGATAGAGGGGTCTGGAGAGGATAGAGGGGTCTGGAGGAGATAGAGGGGTCTGGAGGAGATAGAGGGGTCTGGAGGGGATAGAGGGGTCTGGAGAGGATAGAGGGGTCTGGAGGGAATAGAGGGGTCTGGAGGAGATAGAGGGGTCTGGAGGGAATAGAGGGGTCTGGAGGAGATAGAGGGGTCTGGAGGAGATAGAGGGGTCTGGAGGGGATAGAGGGGTCTGGAGAGGATAGAGGCGTCTGGAGGGGATAGAGGGGTCTGGAGGGGATAAAGGGGTCTGGAGGGAATAGAGGGGTCTGGAGGGGATGGAGGGATCTGGAGGAGATAGAGGGGTCTGGAGGAGATAGAGGGGTCTGGAGGGGATAGAGGGGTCTGGAAGAGATAGAGGGGTCTGGAGGGGATAGAGGGGTCTGGAAGAGATAGAGGGGTCTGGAGGGGATAGAGGGGTCTGGAGAGGATAGAGGGGTCTGGAGGAGATAGAGGGGTCTGGAGGGAATAGAGGGGTCTGGAGGAGATAGAGGGGTCTGGAGGAGATATAGGGGTCTGGAGGGGATAGAGGGGTCTGGAGGAGATAGAGGGGTCTGGAGGGAATAGAGGGGTCTGGAGGGGATAGAGGGGTCTGGAGGAGATAGAGGGGTCTGGAGGGAATAAAGAGGGGTCTGGAGGGGATAGAGGGGTCTGGAGGGGATAGAGGGGTCTGGAGAGGATAGAGGGGTCTGCAGGAGATAGAGGGGTCTAGAGGGGATGGAGAAGTGTGGCAGGAGACAGGGGTGTCTGGCAGGCGCTTGCACAGGTCACATGAAAGCTTGGCTAAGCCCAGAGTGTCTGAGCATGGGGTGAATATATAGAACGTATGAGTGCACTCTATATTCCAGTTGCGCCCCCTCCCCATGTGTAGGACACGTCTTCTCACCCTATAACTCCACATAACACATTTACACAATCTTTCTCATTGCTGATACAACTACCAGGACCCGGCCGTGCACACACAACACACCATTAATACAGGAGAGCGCGGCGGTTATAGATTTTGGCACAGAAAGTAGGTAAATATTAAGTACGATTAAGTAAATATTACACCGGGTTGAGCTCGCTCTGCAGGGATTACACAGGACTGCGAGTAAAGCGGCGAGAGAGACTAATTAATCATTCCGATATTACAGAATACCAGGTGCAAAATGAAACGTCCTCTTGGGGCGATGGAGACTGAAGACGGGAGATTGTGCTCAGGATTATGCACATTGGGGGAGTTCTTTGTCTGCTTGCCATAAGGGCTTATTTTTGCAGATTCATTTGGAGAAGGAATGAAGCAGATTTACTGCAAAGGAAAATGTCACATCTCAACTTTATTAATATTTACATGAAAGATGATTCACCCGAAACGCGAAAAGACTGTTCATTATAGTGACAGAAAATCAATGGCGGATGTGACCCGAAAAACCAACAAGTCTTTATTTTATTCATTTGCTGCCCATTGTCTCTCCCAGGTCTCCGGCTATGGGACAGGCTGAATATAATATAATATAATATAATATAATATAATATAATATAATACGCTGAACACTATTCTGTTCACTGCCATGTCATCCGCCATCTACCTGTAGGTCAGACATCTCTAGCCCCTCTATTGCTGGGTCATCTCCTCATTATAGGCAGAGAACAGACATGGAGTCCTTGTTACCTTATAGTCCATAACAATGTATCTAACCCAAATACTCCTATATGTAGAGGACAGACATGGGGTCCCTGTAATCTTATAGTCTATAACAATGTATCTAACCCGAATACTCTTATATCTACAGGACAGACATAGAGTCCATATAACATTACAGTCTACCACAATGTATCTAATCTGAATACCCCTTTATCTATAGGACAGACATGGAGTCCTTGTTACCTTATAGTCTATCACAATGTATCTAATCTGTATACTCTTATATCTGCAGGACAGACATGGAGTCCCAGTAACCTCATAGTCTATCCCAGTGTATCTAATCCGAATACTCTTATATCTACAGGACAGACATGAAGTCCATATAACCTTACAGTCTACCACAATGTATCTAATCTGAATACTCCTATATGTAGAGGACAGGCATGGAGTCCTTGTTACCTTACAGTCTACCACAATGTATCTAATCCAAATACTCTTATATGTACAGGACAGACATGGGGTCCTCGTAACCAAATAATTGATAAAAATGTATCTAACCCGAATACTCTTATATCTATAGGACAAACATGGAGTGTGTATAACCTTATAGTCTATCACAATGTATCTAATGTGAATGTTCTTATATGTGCAGGACAGACATGGGGTCCCTGTACCCACGGTCTCTCTTCTCTTATAGTCTATCACAATGTATCTAATCTGTATACTCTTATATGTACAGGACAGACATGGGGTCCTCGTAACCAAATAATTGATAACAATGTATCTAATCCCAATACTCTTATATTAGAGGACAGACATGGGGTCCATATAACATTATAGTCTATAACAATGTAGCTTATGTGAATGTTCTTATATCTACAGAACAGACATGGAGTCCATATAACCTTATAGTCTATCACAATCTGAATACTCTTATATGTAGAGGACAGACATGGGGTCCCTGTACCCACGGTCTCTCTTCTCTTATAGTCTATCACAATGTATCTTTTCCGCAATGCTCTGGCTCCTGGCACTTTTTCATGGCCGACATCCCAGACTTTTATCTTTAGCCATACATGTGAATACAAGGGTTTGGCCATGTCTGGGGTCAATCAGTCCAATCCGACTGGGCACCATTATTGTCTTTGGATGCAGCCATCAGCCAATCCATTGTCCATCCAACATCTGAAGCTTCTGCATTGGATGTTACATTATGTCAGCGGGCTTTTCAGCATTTGCCTTGACAGCTTTATAACTCTATAAAGTAACATAATATCAGGGGAATGTCTAAGAATTCAAGGTCATCTGAAGGTCACTTCACACAGGTTTAGCATTTCCCCCAACGACAAGTCTCAAAAGGTTGAGAAAAATCTCCTTCAAGTTAATAAGAACCTTTACCAAAATACAGATTGTGCCCTGGTAATGGTGGAGGTGACCCTGGAGGTTTGGCCAGAAGGAAGATACCTGTCTGTGTAGGGTCATCTATAGGAGGAACGATCTTATAAGTCAGTGTCAGACCCCTAGGAGAACCATGACACATGGCTGGAGGTTTTTGTCCTAGTCCAAGGCTCCTGATAAGTTCTGGTTACCCGGATGGTGTCGTTACTCTGTTAGAGAAGGCAGAAGCAAGCACATATGTCTATATACCCCAAACCTGGCCCCATGACATGTAAGAGAAAGAAACAACATAACAATATTCAGATCACTTGTACTAGAAATTCTTGCTGACAACATTTCCAGGAAATCAGAGAACTTGGCGCTTGACAACAAAACTCCTAAATTCTGGGAAGAAATCTGCATCGAGTACTATTGGTGTAAGGCAGCGACCCGCCCGACCCGCACGAGATTCCCTGGAGAGAAAACCTTTACAGACTTCATACTCTGCGGAAAACACTCGACTAGATGAGAAGTTCTCTAGAATCCAGGTAATGCTGTGACTTCATATAAGTGAATACACGTATATAGTATTATATGTTACACAGGATCTATAATGATATATATTTATCCCAGACATGAAACTAATATTCTGCGATTCATGAGAACGGCTGCAACTTCTTCTTCTGCTACAGACAGAATCCTGAGCCTTCCTAATATCTGACACCATTTTGCAATTCTTTTTATCGCTTCTCCACAGGAAGGAGACAATGATCTGTAGACAACTATTACTGGGATTGTGTCCCCCATCAGTACCTAGCAGGGGACAGACAAGGGGCAAAACCCCAAAACTGCTGTCTATAAGTGGGGGGCTCTTCCAGTTTGGAGGAAATTCTGACTTAGGTTCACATCTCTGTTGGAGACTCAGCTATAGTCAAAGGGGTCCACCAGACTCATTGCGTAGCCGCTGTTTTAGTGATACGGCCCTCTATAGGCCCCTCTATAAATTCCTCTATATTCCCCTCTATATGTCCCTCCATAAGCCCCTCTATAAACTTCTCTATAGGCCCCTCTATCTCAGTGAATTAACCCTTCTCTTATGCGCCATTATTAGGCACATGTTCAGTTTTAGGTTTGCTCTTATAACCAGCTGGCCAACAGGGCAGAACAAAGAAAGAAAAAGTTCCCCAAACTGCCATCCCTGTACGGGGTTAATGTAGAACAAATATTATTACTATAATTGATAATGTGCCTTTAAGTTTTTTTGCACTCATGTTCTTTTATTTATGTGCCTTTAAGATGCAGTCTGACTGTGGGACAAAGTTAAAAATGAAAACCACAGATTATTTGCTTTTCTGACTTGTGAGGGGCTTCTCTGCAGTGTCCAGGGCTCCTCTGTGGTGTCCAGGGCTCCTCTGTGGTGTGTGGGGCCCCTCTGCAGTGTTGGAGGTGCTCTGCATTGTCCGGGGCTCCTCTGTGGTGTCCGGGCTCCTCTGTGGTGTCCGGGCTCCTCTGTGGTGTCCAGGGCTCCTCTGTGGTGTCCGGGCTCCTCTGTGGTGTCCAGGGCTCCTCTATGGTGTCCGGGCTCCTCTGTGGTGTCCGGGCTCCTCTGTGGTATCTGGGCTCCTCTGTGGTATCTGGGCTCCTCTGTGGTGTGTGGGGCCCCTCTGCAGTGTTGGAGGTGCTCTGCATTGTCCGGGGCTCCTCTGTGGTGTCCGGGCTCCTCTGTGGTGTCCGGGCTCCTCTGTGGTGTCCAGGGCTCCTCTGTGGTGTCCGGGCTCCTTTGTGGTGTCCGGGCTCCTCTGTGGTGTCCAGGGCTCCTCTATGGTGTCCGGGCTCCTCTGTGGTGTCCGGGCTCCTCTGTGGTATCTGGGCTACTCTGTGGTGTCTGGGGCCCCTCTGCAGTGTTGGAGGTGCTCTGCATTGTCCGGGGCTCCTCTGTGGTGTCCGTGGGTGGTCTGCAGTGTTGGGGATGCTCTGAATTGTCCGGGCTCCTCCACGGTGTCCAGGGCTTCTCTGCGGTGTCCAGGGCTCCTCCGTGGTGTCTGGAGCTCCTCTGTGGTGTCTGGGGCTCCTCTGCATTGTTGAGGCTCCTGCACGGTGTCCAGGGGTGGTCTGCAGTGTTGGGGGTGCTCTGAATTGTCCGGGGCTCCTCCGTGATGTCCGGGGCTTCTCTGCAGTGTCCAGGTCTCATCCATGGTTTCCGGGGCTTCTCTGTGGTGTCCGGGGCTCCTCTACAGTGTCCAGGGCTCCTCTGCATTGTTGAGGCTCCTCCACGGTGTCCAGAGGTGGTCTGCGGTGTTGGGGGTGGTCTGCGGTGTTGGGGGTGGTCTGCGGTGTTGGGGGTGCTCTACGTTGTCCAGGGCTCCTCTGCGTTGTTGAGGCTCCTCCACGGTGTCCAGAGGTGGTCTGCGGTGTTGGGGGTGGTCTGCGGTGTTGGGGGTGCTCTACGTTGTCCAGGGCTCCTCTGCGTTGTCCAGGGCTCCTCTGCACTGTCCAGGTCACTAACAAAGCCTGTAATTGGGCCTCAGGGGTCCTTCATAAATATCACAGAGGAGGCAGAAAGATTCCAGGAACCTGGCACAAAAGACAAGATGGCGCACAAGAGCCTCCAAAAGGTGAAGTCCAAAAATCTCGGGTCTGACCAATCCTGAAATTTTTGTGAATGGAAGTTTGCTTATCCTTAGCAGTGAACAAGTCAGACACCCAGGTAAGTCACTAGTGTTAGGAGGCGGCTGCACAGCACCAGGCTCAGGAGGTGCAGGCGGATACTGGACACTGTAACTATTCATGTGCTGAAACCTTTGTGATAGAGAAGACTTGGCGTCTGTTTACCAGGTAGAAGACCAGGAGACCATTATCTGCAGAACTAAGAGAACTGCCCCTGCTGTTATCCCCCTGTTGTCCAGGAGACTCCCCCTGCGTTTTGCGTCTGAACCTAATATTTGGTTTCAGTATCTAATCTTACACTTGCCATGGACCCAGGAACAGGGCGACGCAGCCCCCCCCCCCCCCCCCCACTAACACCTCCAAGCAGGCTGACACCAAGGGTCTCAATCAAATAGAATTTTGCAGCCAAGGTTGTCGCCCCCACTTATCGGCTCAGCGCCTCGCATGCGGCATCTTCAGCGATTCAAGGTCATTTCTTCTGAACAGTTGTTTTCAATTTAGCAAGAACGGCGGCAGATTTAGAAAATCTTTCTTTTTTTTTCCTGCAAAGACGACTTTGTGCAATAAGTGCTTTTCTATTCTCGCATAATATTTATATTTTCAAGGTTAAGAATTTTCTCCGTCAGAGCTTTTTCTTTTGTTGACAGATTTGTAAAAGACGTTTTATTAACAAAATAGAAGCAGAAGCTTTTAGTTAAAGTGGAAATGTGGCAAAGGAAGCGAGAAGAATGGCTGCAAGAATGAAATATTTATGTCATGGTGCATGTACAATATACAGGGCGCAGCTGCGCCAACAGCACCAGGGGTGTCAGAGAATCTCTGAAGGCTGGCATCGGGGTCGGAGGTGTCGCAAGGGCAGATGAGGCGTCTTACAAGAAATCCACTTATATCGGCATCACACCACAGGCTGCACATAGAATACACCAGTCACACCGCAGGCTGCACACAGTATACACCAGTCACACCGCAGGCTGCACACAGTATACACCAGTCACACCGCAGGCTGCACACAAAATACACCAGTCACACCACAGGCTGCACACAGTATACACCAGTCACACCTCAGCCTGCACACAGTATACACCAGTCACACCGCAGGCTGCACACAGTATACACCAGTCACAATGCAGGCTGTACACAGAATATACCAATCACACCTCAGCCTGCACACAGTATACACCAGTCACACTGCAGGCTGGACCTAGGAGGACTAGTGGGGCAAGTGTCCCAGGTGGCTGGGCTATTAACATACAGGGTTAGAGCCTCCACCCCATGATAAGACAAGCCTGGCTATCACTTGAGCACCTTTTGGGCTTGTTAATAGGGTCGGGGTGTGCCAAATATATATATTTACGCTGCCCAAGGACCATAAAAGAGACCTCCGGGTGAGGAAAAGTCCCTCAATGATGAAAGATAACACTAGTATTCTGCAGTGTGTGGGCGGGGGGCCCCTATAAGTCTTCTGATCATTTGCAACATTGTAATTTGAATTTGTTACTTTTTATTATTGGAAACAACAAACAGGAAACATTTCCCCACCCTCGCCGTATCCGGGTCCGCCGGGCGCTCTCCTACCTCCTGGTTCCCAATTATTTAAGACGTCCTTTCGACTCCTGTCCTTCACTTCTTCCGCTCCTTCAACTTTTCTTTATTGTTCCTTCCCTTTGCCAGAAATGTTGAGGTATTTAATGTTCTCGTGGTTGTGTAGTTTTCGTTTGCTTCTCTCTCCAGCGCGGCGGAGCGTCGCTCTTTTAAGTATAGACGTATTTTGCGAGCTGTCTCGCGGCCTTCGCCATGCCAGTCACATCCCCCGATAATTATATTGACTTTCTTATTTCTTTTTACTTTTATTAATATGCCGCATTCACAGCCGCTGCCAAGACTGCTTCACTTGTTCCCATTGCTCTTGAACTCAGAAACTTCTCGTCTTGCACAGAATGTCTTATAGGAGCGGAGTGGACTCAATCCATATTTCTCTTTCTGCGAGACACAAATAATTTCTGTCTCCAGGACTCCAATGCAGGAAAGATTTGTAAGCGCTTTAAAGGACATCTCCACTTCCCCGTCCCCTGTGTAATCCTCATAACACTGCGCACTTGTACAAACACTTTGCTGGATTTACCTGCTCAAGGTTTTTAGTCTGTGGTCACACCTAGAGCTGAGTCTACAGTTCTTGGGTCCTTGTTTCTTGGGAGCTCAGATGATGGCACTGGGTCTGAGCCGAACATAAAGGACACACCATTGACAGCTGAATGTTACTGACCTGCTGCTTGTTTGTAGGTCTAACCAGTAGTGTGGTCGCTGCAGCTCTGGTGGGGACTGGAGAACAAGTCTTAATGGAAAGTTTAAATACTTTGTATTCTGCAGTTTGGACTTTACTGACAGGTAAGGAGAACATGGGAAGCTAAACATGAAGAGCAGATCTGATAAAGAAGCCGCCGGACCCCCGGTGTTACCCCCTACCATGTCCTAGACCTCAAACAGAATATCATTATCTCTTTCACTCCTTAGACCACCAGGGAGAACATGAGAAAACCCTCAATAAATGCAGTGAAGAAGCCGTTCACCCCCTACACATCCACGGACCACTAAGGAGCTGCATTCATCCTTTTACTACCCTAGACCACCAGGGAAGCAGCCGTTACCCTATTACTACCCTAGACCAACAGGGAATCAGGTTATAGACCTCCAGACTAATAACCATTTCCAGTTCCCTAGACCACCAGGATAGCAGGCAATAGACAGTCACCACCCTAAACCATCAGGACAGCAGATATTACCCCTTCAATATTCTAGACCACCATGCAAATTGCCATTATTCATACATCATCCTTATGCACCTGGGAAGCTGCCATTGCCAGTTTACTGCCTTAGTTCACCTGGGAAGTGTCCATTACCCTTTCACTACCCTAGACCACCAGGACAGTGTCCATTATCCTTTCACTACCCTGGACCACCAGGACAGTGTCCATTATCCTTTCACTACCCTGGACCACCTGGGAAGTGTCCATTACCCTTTCACTACCCTAGACCACCAGGACAGTGTCCATTATCCTTTCACTACCCTGGACCACCAGGACAGTGTCCATTATCCTTTCACTACCCTGGACCAACAGGACAGTGTCCATTACCCTTTCACTACCCTAGACCACCAGGACAGTGTCCATTATCCTTTCACTACCCTGGACCACCAGGACAGTGTCCATTACCCTTTCACTACCCTGGACCAACAGGACAGTGTCCATTATCCGTTCACTACCCTGGACCACCAGGACAGTGTCCATTATCCGTTCACTACCCTGGACCACCAGGACAGTGTCCATTACCCCTTCACTACCCTAGACCACCAGGACAGTGTCCATTACCCCTTCACTACCCTGGACCACCAGGACAGTGTCCATTACCCCTTCACTACCCTGGACCACCAGGACAGTGTCCATTACCCCTTCACTACCCTGGACCACCAGGACAGTGTCCATTACCCCTTCACTACCCTGGACCACCAGGACAGTGTCCATTACCCCTTCACTACCCTAGACCACCAGGGAAGCTTCTATTAATCCTTTACTACTTTAGACCACTAGGTAACTCTTACCCTAGACCACCAGGGTCTACCTTTGTACATTGTCCCTTCACAACCCTAGACCAATCACTAAACAATCATGGGCCCTGCACTGGCCTAGAGCACCATGGAGTAATTTATTGCCTCTTTGCTCCCCTAGACCATTAGGGCCATGTGTATGAGAGCGGCTTTATTTATGGGGGGGGGGGGTGTATGATATAGATTTGCACCCTGCTGATTCTGTTCCCTTGCAATGGCCGCAGATTGCAGAGCCCTGCCTCAGGCAGCAGGTGTCATTGTATCCTTCCTCCCATGGAGAGCCTCCGCTCCGTCACTTAAGGAGTCTCCGGGCCTCTTCTGCCTTTGATTTCTCTCTGCTGAATCCCGGCTAATATCTCCATATTCCCACCTTACAGAAGACATCATCATAAACATAAAATCCCTAATAAGGTCCTTCACGCCGCGCTAATCCTGACTGCTCATGTCTTATCTCCAACTTCTGTTTAAAAAACATAATCACCTCCTTGGTTCCTTTCTACCTCCTCAGCACTTCTAAGGCGCGGAGCAGATTCGGCGTCCCCGCGTCTCCCTGGTGGCTTCACTGATATCAGCTCATAAATGCTGACATTTTCAGCTTGAAATAATTTCACATTGCTGCTCGGAGTGTGCCAGCTCCGCGAGTCTGCAGAGGATGCGGCTGTCACCGCGCCGGACTTGTCATTGGAGTAGGGATGTTCTGCACAGATACCGTATCTTCTGTGCTGTCACGCCATGGGACCAGCAGACGGGGGCTTTAAAAACCTAAAAAAAAGGTTAATTAATTACCAGCTCATTTGCCAGGAACAGTCAGTAGAGGAAATGTGCTGGCGCTGATACTGGACCACGTCCAGGACCCGTATGTGACGCTTTGGGGACGATGTGGAGGGTTTGTTTTGTGCCCATCAGTAAAGTGTAAGATAAGCAGCTCGGGGACCGGAGACAAGTGACAGGGGAAGGAGGGAGCATGTGATGGTCATAGGAAGAAGGACGAGCTCCCCAGGATACCAGAAGAGCTCACAATCTACACAGGAGTCAGGACTAGGAGATAGAAAATCATCAATCCCACCAGGAACCCTCATCATAGATAGGAAGCAAATTATCTGCACATTGCATGTTCGTGGATAGGCCCTTTAAATATTAGCACCATATGATGACTACATAATACCGCCATACAGTGTCACCAGAATTGTGTGAAATGTTCATATAAAATTACCTTACAGTGCCAACATCATAGTGTTATATAGTGCCTACAGTATATAAAACTGCCATACAGTGCTAATATAATAGTCATATACTGTCTACAGTATATAAAACTGCCATATAGTGCTAATATAATAATCATACACTGTCTACAGTATATAAAACTGCTATACAGTGCCAACATCATAGTGTTATATAGATCCTACAGTATATAAAACTGCTATATAGTGCTAATATAATAGTCATATACTGTCTATAGTACATAAAACAGATATGCAGTGCTAGTATAATAATATTATATAGCATCTATGTAAAACCGTCATATAGTGCTAATATAATAGTCATCTCCTGCCTTCTATAGATAAAACTGTCAGACAGTGCCACTATAATAATGTTATATAGCACCTACAGTAGATAAAATGGCTATATAGTGCTAATATAATAGTCATATGCTGTCTACAGTAAATAAAACTGCTATACAGTGACAACATCATACTGATGTATAGTGCCTATAGTACATAAAACTACCATAAAGTGCTAATATAATAGTCATATACTGTCTACAGTATATAAAACTGCTATACAGTGCTAATATAATAGTCATATACTGTCTACAGTATATAAAACTGCTATACAGTGCTAATATAATAGTCATATACTGTCTACAGTATATAAAACTGCTATACAGTGCTAATATAATAGTCATATACTGTCTACAGTATATAAAACTGCTATACAGTGCTAATATAATAGTCATATACTGTCTACAGTATATAAAACTGCTATACAGTGCTAATATAATAGTCATATACTGTCTACAGTATATAAAACTGCTATACAGTGCTAATATAATAGTCATATACTGTCTACAGTATATAAAACTGCTATACAGTGCTAATATAATAATATTATATAGCATCTATATAAAACCGTCATATAGTGCTAATATAGTAGTCATATCCTGCCTTCAATAGATAAAACTGTCAGACAGTGCCACTATAATAATGTTATATAGCACCTACAGTAGATAAAACTTCTATACAGCGCCAATATAATACTGTTAGCTATTGCCTGTAGTTATAACTGCCATACAGTGTGACACATTGTCTATATATAACTGCCATACAGTGTGACACATTGTCTATATAACTGCCATACAGTGTGACACATTGTCTATATAACTGCCATACAGTGTGACACATTGTCTATATATAACTGCCATACAGTGTGACACATTGTCTATATAACTGCCATACAGTGTGACACATTGTCTATATATAACTGCCATACAGTGTGACACATTGTCTATATATAACTGCCATACAGTGTGACACATTGTCTATATATAACTGCCATACAGTGACCCCATAATACTGCCCTATAGTGCTCACATCATGGTATAGATTTATTTGCATTGCTGACATGACTTTCTATAGCCCTGTATAGATTCTCTCTATTCCTGACAATCCTGATACCCAGTTGGGCTCGCAGTGTAACTTCCCTATCTCACTATATTTTGGGGTCAGTGCCATCCATCACCCTAATACTAATAGTGCCACCTAGTGTCTACATGACAGCGCTGTACATAGTCAGCTCACACCTATATAGTGCATGTATAATACCGCAGAATACAACATTACCCCTAGGGATTGTCACCCACATGGACATGACCTAGCTTTCCGAGTATCAGATCTCCTGATCTGTGACGGATCCAGCAGATACAATGTTACCGCTCCTTTAAACCGACTCCTTTCTCCTCGAAGGATCCTGAGCCCCCTCCTCGGCTAACTCTAAGACGTAGCGCTCTATCCACTTGTATATGAATCCGCATTAATCAGCTAATGTCCGCCTCCTGTTTTGTTCTCATTTTTTCTTGTTTTTGCGATTATCACAGTCATTTAATTTAGTAACATGCAAAACAGCTTATTCCTGCTGCGGTAAAATACCGCTCTGCTAGCGAGAGATGAAAGGCGCGTATTAATGAAAGTGATAAACACGTTTAATATAAACAGTCAATATCTGGCGTTAACCACTTCATAGAGAGGAAACGGGAAAGGATTAGAGTCCAGCTCGCCGCGCGGCCAAGGAGCCTCCTCCAGAACCTGCACCTCTTATTACCGACACTCCTGGAAATATCACTGCAGCAGTGGCCCGAAAACGGGAAAGGATTAGAGTCCAGCTCGCCCCGCGGCCAAGGAGCCTCCTCCAGAACCTGCACCTCTTATTACCGACACTCCTGGAAATATCACTGCAGCAGTGGCCCGGAAACAGGAAAGGATTAGAGTCCAGCTCGCCCCGCGGCCAAGGAGCCTCCTCCAGAACCTGCACCTCTTATTACCGACACTCCTGGAAATATCACTGCAGCAGCGGCCCGGAAACGGGAAAGGATTAGAGTCCAGCTCGCCCCGCGGCCAAGGAGCCTCCTCCAGAACCTGCACCTCTTATTACCGACACTCCTGGAAATATCACTGCAGCAGTGGCCCGAAAACGGGAAAGGATTAGAGTCCAGCTCGCCCCGCGGCCAAGGAGCCTCCTCCAGAACCTGCACCTCTTATTACTGACACTCCTGGAAATATCACTGCAGCAGCGGCCCGGAAACGGGAAAGGATTAGAGTCCAGCTCGCCCCGCGGCCAAGGAGCCTCCTCCAGAACCTGCACCTCTTATTACCGACACTCCTGGAAATATCACTGCAGCAGCGGCCCGGAAACGGGAAAGGATTAGAGTCCAGCTCGCCCCGCGGCCAAGGAGCCTCCTCCAGAACCTGCACCTCTTATTACCGACACTCCTGGAAATATCACTGCAGCAGCGGCCCGGAAACGGGAAAGGATTAGAGTCCAGCTCGCCCCGCGGCCAAGGAGCCTCCTCCAGAACCTGCACCTCTTATTACTGACACTCCTGGAAATATCACTGCAGCAGTGGCCCGGAAACGGGAAAGGATTAGAGTCCAGCTCACCCCGCGGCCAAGGAGCCTCCTCCAGAACCTGCACCTCTTATTACTGACACTCCTGGAAATATCACTGCAGCAGCGGCCCGGGGACCAGGAATTATATCATGGTGTGTGCTCAAGAGCCAAATTCACAATTCTGCTCCTCCTATTGTGGAAATGCCCCCTAACAGATCAGCTGAGTCTGGTTTATACATGACACTTCCCAGAATGCAAATAAACACAAGAAGATCCATGCACATACTAAGCATGCAAGGAAGACAGATTTCAGCTCTGAAGCTGCAGAATGATGAGCGCAGCTCTGCAGCAAAACGATTCCTACATCACTCCTATTACAATAATACAATAATGACTATGTAACGATATGTAGCAGATTGTTCATATGGGATACAAAGAAGCGGCGCTCAATGTCAGGCAGCAGCAGCAAAAGCTGCGAGAAGGAAGGACTGGGCAAAAAAGGCAAAATTACAACTTTTGTGGAAGATTCCTTTTTGGAGGAATGTTATTGGTTTCAGTTTTGGGGGGTCAATTGGTCAGAGACTTGCAAACCAAAACCCGACCTGAAGCGCTGCTTGTGCTTGTCATAGACAATGAAGGTCTGGTCTAGTAGCGAAGCCGCTTGTAATGACCTGGGCTCCGGAAGTAGTTTCCAAAAATTTGGGTTGCACCAAATGTGAGATTTTTGGGGTTCACTATCCGTTAATCGATATTATCCAAAAGAATAATAATGGGAGGCAGTGGGGAAGGACAGGGAGTCTGCCGACCTCCGGGGTGACATGGACGGAGGCCTGTGGTCGGGTCTTAGAGGTCATGTGAGGGCGCATCAATGTTACCGTGTCTTGATACAAGTGACATGATATTGGATCAGAGGTGACCCTGGGGTGTCTGATGTCAGCCAGAGGCCAGAAGAGAATAACGGGGACCTCCAGGACAGGTGAGGTAAGGAGAGGGGGGCCGAAGATAAAATATCCCATAAATCTTGCTGAACCCCAAATTTTGAGAAAACTCGCATCAGGCCTGGTTTATTGCCCGTCGGTTTCGCTCCTCCTCCTTGTCCTTGGTGAGCCGACTTTGTCTCATTCCAAGGAGATCCACGTGGATGGGCCGCACATGAGCACCTTAAGGATATGGTCCAGATTATTGGGGCTCCCACTGCCCCCCATTATCTGGGTTCCTATTATAAACCCAGAAAATCCCTGTAAGAAGGCGCAGACTCCAGCCCAGAGGAGATGTGAGGAATAGGCGCCTTATTATGTTATTACTCCCCCCCCCCTTCCCATTAAGTCAAGTGCGCAGTAATTTCAGGTTATTGAGCTGCGTTATCTTATTTTCGGCAGGGGGGGGGGGGGACACAAGCTGCGTTCATTTCCTTTATTGTAATTTTCATTTGGTAAAAGTAAAGTAAGAAGGAATATTCACATATCTTACAATTGTAACCCAGAAATAGACAAAGCTGCTGCGGCAGAAGGAGGTGCGAGGCAGCTGCAGCCTCGCCGAAGACATGATCAGGTGATCGATCGCTCCCGTGGCCGCCGTCTATCTGTAACTCTGGAGTAAAACTAGGTCACTCATCACCGCCAGGCCCGCGCTCCGAGCCGCGCACATTTTTAAGCTTCTCCTCATCTTTTTACTCTTTCGTTATCAGGTTGAGTTATTTTGATCCGTCTTGAGTCGCGTCATGTCTTACACTCCAGTCACATCCAGAGCTGCAGTGTCAGTCGTGCAGGTTTCCTGTTAGTGCTCCGTCTTCCTGATTATATCGCCTGCTGGTTCAGTGTCTGTGTACATCATGATGTTGTGCTGCACTAGCTGAAGATCCCTATGTCAGCACTTGTAGACCTACAGGGGCTTCTCTGACTGCACATCCCATTGCACCCCCTGCTGCTTCAGTGTCTACGTGGAGCTATTTAAGCTGCATTGTGTAGAGTGCAAAGGGGTTTTCTGACCTTTGCTTTTCACATCCATGTCAGCAGTTCTACAGACCCCAATAGTGTCCCTGAGTTGACTGCACATCCCATTGTATCCCCTGCTGGTTCAGTGTCTGTATAGATTGTGAACTTTATCCATCATGTCTAGACACCCCAGTAGCTTCATTCAGTGTCCCCTCTTTGTTCAGTGTTTGCAGGGTGCATGCTCCTGTTCCGGCACCACATGCTGCCTTCTCTTTAACCTCCTGATCCAGCAGATCTAGGCATCGGGTGCATCACTAAGTGGACTGCACATCCCATTGCACCCCCTGCTGTTTCTGTGTCTGCACAGACCATGTTTTTCTGCTGCACTTTAGCCTTCACATCGGCCCTGTTATTGGCCCAAAACACCCCAGCAGCATCACCAAGAGGACTGACTGCACATCGCATTGCATCCCCTGCTGGTTCAGTGTCTGGATAGATCATGTTCTTCTTCTGCACTAAGTGCATTGTAAAGGTGTTTTCTGACCTTACCCTTCCGATTCCTCCCCATCAGCAGTTCTAGGCACCCCCAGGAGCATCGCTAAGTGGAAGCGAACATGATGTGAACTTGTTACAGGCAATAATCTCCGGCTGATGATGATTTCCTCGCTACTAATTTCCTTTGTCTTTCTTCGGTGTAATTTCGCTCACTTTGTTGTTGAGTTTTAATTAACATTTCCTTTGTAATGTGTTTGTTTTGCAGCAGTTCTGCCTATAAAGGTGCGGAGTCATTATACCCTGAAGTGCAGAGCCCTCCCGTCTGCGAGCTGCAAACAACCATCCATCTGCGCACCCCTGACCCGTAACATAGACACAACGAGAGGGGATTGCGGCGATTACCCAAAACAACATTACCTGACCCTTCCCTGGTGCTACAGTATCTTACTCCCTCTGGTTCTCCCCATCACTCCAGTTCTGCAGACTGCCAGAGCATGCTGGGAGCTGTAGTATCACAACAGGGGGACAACCATAGATTGGATACTACAAGTCTAGATTATTCTATAAACAGTGTGGCCCCCAACTGATACATTTGACCTCTTCTGATACAATGTAACAAACTATAGGACCAGGAGAGATGTGAGCGGCTGATGTGATTGGCTCACAGAGGATTCTCTAGACTGGATACAATTATAACTAGCCCTGTATAATGTTACCATTCACTGACAGCAAGCAGAGATCTAGAACAAGGTGAAGTATTGGAATACAAAGAATAAAGTTATTTATCGAAGTCTGGAAGCCGATCCTTAAAGACATGAGAATAGCAAAGCAAGTAACACAGAGAAGCAGCACAATCTGTACACGGTGCAAGAACAAACTGTAAAATCTGCAGCTGTATATAGTATATACTATACCGTAATGATGGCACTGGCTGGGTTCAATGACTTTCTCATGGAGTCTGAACAGTGCCATTGATCACACGCAGAGGTGAAGCAGATGTGATTCATATATAGCCGACCTCACCTTGACTATGAATGGACAGCACTTCATTAGACCCTTAATGGAACAAGCTTATTACATGGAAACAGTTCACTGCCCTCGTAACATGAAGGTCACCGCAGCATTATTATCCACCTGCTATTGATTTTCTTTTTACCCATCATCCTCTCTGCTCAATGATTGTGAACTGGGAAATAGTGATAAGAACCTGATACATTAGAGAAAAGTCCCCAAACCCTCAGATCCATCTTCTAATACCTTATTATACAGTTGTATATATCCAGAAGAAGTCTCCAGAGCTACATCCTGAATTATACTCCAGAGCTGCACTCACTATTCTGCTGGTACAGTCACTGTGTACATACATTACATTACTTATCCTGTATTATACTCCAGAGCTGCGCTCACTATTCTGCTGGTGCAGTCACTGTGTACATACATTACATTACTTATCCTGTATTATACTCCAGAGCTGCGCTCACTATTCTGCTGGTGCAGTCACTGTGTACATACATTACATTACTTATCCTGTATTATACTCCAGAGCTGCGCTCACTATTCTGCTGGTGCAGTCACTGTGTACATACATTACATTACTTATCCTGTATTATACTCCAGAGCTGCGCTCACTATTCTGCTGGTGCAGTCACTGTGTACATACATTACATTACTTATCCTGTATTATACACCAGAGCTGCGCTCACTATTCTGCTGGTGCAGTCACTGTGTACATACATTACATGACTTATCCTGTATTATACTCCAGAGCTGCGCTCACTATTCTGCTGGTGCAGTCACTGTGTACATACATTACATTACTTATCCTGTATTATACTCCAGAGCTGCGCTCACTATTCTGCTGGTGCAGTCACTGTGTACATACATTACATTACTTATCCTGTATTATACCCCAGAGCTGCGCTCACTATTCTGCTGGTACAGTCACTGTGTACATACATTACATTACTTATCCTGTATTATACTCCAGAGCTGCGCTCACTATTCTGCTGGTACAGTCACTGTGTACATACATTACATTACTTATCCTGTATTATACTCCAGAGCTGCGCTCACTATTCTGCTGGTGCAGTCACTGTGTACATACATTACATTACTTATCCTGTATTATACACCAGAGCTGCGCTCACTATTCTGCCGGTGCAGTCACTGTGTACATACATTACATTACTTATCCTCTATTATACTCCAGAGCTGCACTCAATATTCTGCTGGTACAGTCACTGTGTACATACATTACATTACTTATCCTGTATTATACTCCAGAGCCGCGCTCACTATTCTGCTGGTGCAGTCACTGTGTACATACATTACATTACTTATCCTGTATTATACTCCAGAGCTGCGCTCACTATTCTGCTGGTGCAGTCACTGTGTACATACATTACATTACTTATCCTGTATTATACCCCAGAGCTGCGCTCACTATTCTGCTGGTACAGTCACTGTGTACATACATTACATTACTTATCCTGTATTATACTCCAGAGCTGCGCTCACTATTCTGCTGGTGCAGTCACTGTGTACATACATTACATTACTTATCCTGTATTATACTCCAGAGCTGCGCTCACTATTCTGCTGGTGCAGTCACTGTGTACATACATTACATTACTTATCCTGTATTATACCCCAGAGCTGCGCTCACTATTCTGCTGGTACAGTCACTGTGTACATACATTACATTACTTATCCTGTACTATACTCCAGAGCTGCGCTCACTATTCTGCTGGTACAGTCACTGTGTACATACATTACATTACTTATCCTGTATTATACTCCAGAGCTGCGCTCACTATTCTGCTGGTACAGTCACTGTGTACATACATTACATTACTTATCCTGTATTATACTCCAGAGCTGCGCTCACTATTCTGCTGGTGCAGTCACTGTGTACATACATTACATTACTTATCCTGTATTATACTCCAGAGCTGCGCTCACTATTCTGCTGGTGCAGTCACTGTGTACATACATTACATTACTTATCCTGTATTATACCCCAGAGCTGCGCTCACTATTCTGCTGGTACAGTCACTGTGTACATACATTACATTACTTATCCTGTATTATACCCCAGAGCTGCGCTCACTATTCTGCTGGTGCAGTCACTGTGTACATACATTACATTACTTATCCTGTATTATACCCCAGAGCTGCGCTCACTATTCTGCTGGTACAGTCACTGTGTACATACATTACATTACTTATTCTCATCTTGAAGTTGCATTTACATTTGTGTAGACTTCAGAGCTGACCTCTTCCATTCTTCCCACTCTCCTTTATGTCTGTACATTGTACAACAATTTGGGAAGTTCCTTGTACTTTGTGCTGTAACTCAGTTAAGCAGTTCGGGATATTCTTGTCCACAACCCTGTTGACCATTTCCTATAAGAAGCAGCAGAACAGTGATTGCAGCTCTGAGGTCTGACCCTCCGCAGTGTCTATAGATGATTTCATTCTGTAGTCCATATCCCGGTGACAGGTTCCCTTGTTACAGAGCGGCTGCAGATTTACAGACGGTCTCTGGTTGTCTCTTTATTAGAGCGTCTTCTGCACTAAATATAAAACCGTCTTCTCCTATTCCAGTTTCCTTCCGCGAGACGCGATACAGAAATAACCGTTTTCTGACAGGTTGATGGATCTGTCAAGACACATGATGGAAAAAATTTTTGTTGAATGTTGCGACCGCTGTTTAGTAATAAGGAGACGGTTTCTTTATTGGGAAAGTCAATAAATTAGACTGTGCGAGACTTGTGAGGCCGGGAGAAGAATCTGCCGCCCCTCCCCCACGCCACAAGGAGACATTTCATTTACACTTCACTGTTTTCATCATTTTCGCCTTTAGAAGCCGCCGAGTTCAAACGACGTCGCCGCGCTGCCGAGATGTTTCCTTTTACGGCGGATTCCATGTAAATTGTTGCGATTTTTTTCTCTCTCTACCTTTTTGTGTCCATCAAACGCCCCGAGAGCTCCCAAAGTCATTCAATATCTCAAATATTTGGCGATCCTCTTTTTGCGGAGATAACGGGGGCGCGCGGCACAGACATGGCCGTGGAAGAGTCAGATTAAAATTTAAAGCACGCAGCGCGAGCCACACACTCTGCTTGTTATTAGATTTTATTTGTCTTCCTCCCTCCGGCGGGGGAAGGGATATTTCCTCGCAGGGCAGCGAACAAAGGACACATTGCCGGAGATTGCCAGCTATTTGGCCAACAGGTGCCCGGCGCCATCATTATTACTGACATCATTTAGCGGCGGGCAGCGGGGGCCGCTTATCTGGACTCCCAGTTTTTGCAGTCATTTTGTTGTTGGCTTATTTTTTATTGTTCCGACAGGCTTGGCGTTCTGGAGAGCACGGAGGGAGGGAAGGCAGCGAGGGCCGCACAAGTATTACGAGGGAGAACAGATGGAAATTTGGGGTCTGGCTGGAAGGATTTGTAAAGGCTGTGAGATGGGGCTATAGTGAGCGGAGGGGGAGGGGGACGAGGGCTGAGCCTCAAATACAGATTGTTAATGGTCCTAAACACGTCCAGAACATCAGGAACAGGCGGTGACTGACAACTAGAGCCATTGCTGTGCTACTGGGCACCCATTACTGTGCCTTTAAGAGTAGTCATACAGGGCTGTGTGTTAAGGTCCCCATTACCAGAACAACTAGGGCTGTCATGACCAATCTTACTAGGGTGCCTATGACTGTGCCTTATAGGATGCCCATGGCCATGCTTATTAGGGTCTCCATTATCATGACTATTAGGGTCCCCATTACCATGACGATTAGGGTCTCCATTATCATGACTATTAGGGTCCCCATTACCATGACTATTAGGGTCCCCATTACCATGACTATTAGGGTCCCCATTACCATGACTATTAGGGTTCCCATTACCATGACTATTAGGGTCCCCATTACGATGACTATTAGGGTCCCCATTACCATGACTATTAGGGTCCCCATTACCATGACTATTAGGGTCCCCATTATCATGACTATTAGGGTCTCCATTACCATGCTTATTAGGGTCCCCATTATCATGACTATTAGGGTCCCCATTACCATGACTATTAGGGTCCCCATTACCATGACTATTAGGGTCCCCATTACCATGACTATTAGGGTTCCCATTACCATGACTATTAGGGTGCCCATTATCATGACTATTAGGGTCCCCATTACCATGACTATTAGGGTCCCCATTACCATGACTATTAGGGTCCCCATTACCATGACTATTAGGGTTCCCATTACCATGACTATTAGGGTCCCCATTACGATGACTATTAGGGTCCCCATTACCATGACTATTAGGGTCCCCATTACCATGACGATTAGGGTCTCCATTATCATGACTATTAGGGTCCCCATTACCATGACTATTAGGGTCCCCATTACCATGACTATTAGGGTTCCCATTACCATGACTATTAGGGTCCCCATTACGATGACTATTAGGGTCCCCATTACCATGACTATTAGGGTCCCCATTACCATGACTATTAGGGTTTCCATTACCATGATTATTAGGGTTCCCATTACCATGATTATTAGGGTCCCCATTACCATGACTATTAGGGTCTCCATTATCATGACTATTAGGGTCCCCATTACCATGACTATTAGGGTTCCCATTACCATGACTATTAGGGTCCCCATTACGATGACTATTAGGGTCCCCATTACCATGACTATTAGGGTCCCCATTACCATGACTATTAGGGTCCCCATTATCATGACTATTAGGGTCTCCATTACCATGCTTATTAGGGTCCCCATTATCATGACTATTAGGGTCCCCATTACCATGACTATTAGGGTCCCCATTACCATGACTATTAGGGTCCCCATTACCATGACTATTAGGGTTCCCATTACCATGACTATTAGGGTGCCCATTATCATGACTATTAGGGTCCCCATTACCATGACTATTAGGGTCCCCATTACCATGACTATTAGGGTCCCCATTACCATGACTATTAGGGTCCCCATTACCATGACTATTAGGGTCCCCATTACCATGACTATTAGGGTTCCCATTACCATGACTATTAGGGTGCCCATTATCATGACTATTAGGGTCCCCATTACCATGACTATTAGGGTCCCCATTACCATGACTATTAGGGTCCCCATTACCATGACTATTAGGGTTCCCATTACCATGACTATTAGGGTCCCCATTACCATGACTATTAGGGTTCCCATTACCATGACTATTAGGGTGCCCATTATCATGACTATTAGGGTCTCCATTACCATGACTGTTAGTGATTCCATTAGGGTTCCCATTGCTATGCCTATTACTTGATCACTTCCATATATGTGACATATCCCTCCATACTGTCCTGTCTCCCTCCCCTATATATATATATATATATATATATATATATATATATATATATATATATATATATTAGTCTTCAGTGCGGTTTCTATTCTGGTCTAGTGATGGGCAGAGCCGCAGGTCGCACCCAGGCAGGAGAACTTGTGATACTTTCCTACATAAGTAAGCAGTGCTGTGCCCGGGACACCAGGGACCTCTGTACATTACTAATGTATAAGGAGACAAATCCTATGTAGGTCAGTCCTTCACTTTCATGGATTTTCTTCCAGTTGTTGATTCCCTGTTGACCTCTTGGTATTTACATTGTCTGATAGTGATCCTGGTCAGGTGAAGTATTTGTGTGTCTGAATATGTATCTATGTATATATGTGTGTGAGGAGGGGGATCAATGCCTGGGAGCAAAGAAACAATGTCAGGATCATTGGAGGAAGGAACCAACACCAACTAATGGATGGGGTCTACACAGAGAGAGCAAGGGGTCATTCCAGTATCTTCTATGGGCCTATTCTCCTCTATGGCCTCCCTCCTCTCCTCTATGGCCTCTCTTCTCCTCTATGGCCTCCCTCTTCTCATCTATGGCCTCCCTCCTCTCCTCTATGGCCTCCCTCTTCTCATCTATTGCCTCCCTCCTCTCCTCTATGGCCTCCCTCTTCTCATCTATGGCCTCCCTCTTCTCATCTATGGCCTCCCTCTTCTCCTCTATGGCCTCCCTCTTCTCATCTATGGCCTCCCTCTTCTCCTCTATGGCCTCCCTCTTCTCATCTATGGCCTCCCTCTTCTCATCTATGGCCTCCCTCTTCTCATCTATGGCCTCCCTCTTCTCATCTATGGCCTCCCTCTTCTCCTCTATGGCCTCCCTCTTCTCATCTATGGCCTCCCTCTTCTCCTCTATGGCCTCCCTCTTCTCCTCTATGGCCTCCCTCTTCTCATCTATGGCCTCCCTCCTCTCCTCTATGGCCTCCCTCTTCTCATCTATTGCCTCCCTCCTCTCCTCTATGGCCTCCCTCTTCTCATCTATGGCCTCCCTCTTCTCATCTATGGCCTCCCTCTTCTCCTCTATGGCCTCCCTCTTCTCATCTATGGCCTCCCTCTTCTCCTCTATGGCCTCCCTCTTCTCATCTATGGCCTCCCTCTTCTCCTCTATGGCCTCCCTCTTCTCATCTATGGCCTCCCTCTTCTCCTCTATGGCCTCCCTCCTCTCCTCTATGGCCTCCCTCCTCTCCTCTATGGCCTCCCTCTTCTCTTCTATGGTCTCTTCTCCTCTATGGCCTCCCTCCTCTCCTCTATGGCCTCCCTCTTCTCGTCTATGGCCTCCCTCTCCTCCTCTATGGCCTCCCTCTTCTCCTCTATGGCCTCCCTCTTCTCCTCTATGGCCTCCCTCTCCTCCTCTATGGCCTCTATCCTCCGCTATGGCCTCCCTCTCCTCCTCTATTGCCTCCCTCTTCTCCTCTATTGCCTCCCTCTTCTCCTCTGTGGCCTCTATCCTCCGCTATGGCCTCCCTCTTCTCCTCTATGGCCTCCCTCTCCTCCTCTATGGCCTCCCTCTTCTCCTCTATGGCCTCTCTCCTCTCCTCTATGACCTCTCTCTTCTCTTTGGCCTCTCTTCTCTCCTCTATGGCCTCCCTCCTCTCCTCTATAGCCTCTCTCCTCTATGGCCTCCCTCTTGTCCTCTATGGCCTCCCTCTTCTCCTCTATTGCCTCCCTCTTCTCCTCTATGGCCTCTATCCTCCGCTATGGCCTCTCTCCTCCTCTATGGCCTCCCTCCTTTCCTATGGCCTCTTCTCCCCATGGCCTCCCTCTCCCCTCCTATGGCCTCTCTCCTCCTCTATGGCCTCCCTCTCCTCTATGGCCTCCCTCCTCTCCTCTATGGCCTCCCTCTCCTCTATGGCCTCCCTTTTCTCCTCTATTGCCTCCCTCTCCTCCTCTATGGCCTCCCTCCTCTCCTCTATGGCCTCTCTCCTCCTCTATGGCCTCCCTTTTCTCCTCTATGGCCTCCCTCTCCTCCTCTATGGCCTCCCTCCTCTCCTCTATGGCCTCTCTCCTCCTCTATGGCCTCCCTTTTCTCCTCTATGGCCTCCCTCTTCTCCTCTATGGCCTCCCTCCTCTCCTATGGCCTCTTCTCCCCATGGCCTCCCTCTCCTCCCAGCACCTCTTTCTTCATTACCATCCTTCTTCGTACTCTTGCAGGCACTGTGAGGCTTCAGCCCAGCGATGACAGATTTTACAGTGGGTGGATGTGATTTTTGTTCTGCATTTTCTGTTGCTCACCTGCAAAAAATATGGAGGAGGAGGAGGGAGAGTCAGATTGAGTGGAGAGATGGGAGACACCGAGTGAATATCTTCCATGCATGAAGTGAGGACAGAGGGGTCTTCTGCATTTTCAGCTTCTATAAATAACTCATTCTTCTGCGCGTCGGTCCCTGGTTGTGATTTGTGCTGACACACAAGACACCATCATGTGCCGGGGCCTGATCATCCCTCCTCTATTATATGATTATTACACCCGTCACAAGGCACGTCCTCCCTGCATGATAATCACAGACCCCCACATAGGGGATGAGCATTGCCATGTTAAATCCATCCTGCAACGTGGTGGCCATGAATATATATATATATGAATATATACAGCGGCTGCAATAGATTTGTCTCCAGCTGGAATATATACCTGCTGAGGATAATGGGAAGATTTACAAGATAACCAGACAGATTACGGGGAGACATGGATATCATTCTGAGGGATCTCTTAAATATTACCTGGGATAAGACTGAAGTTAATGTGCCCGGGCCCTGGTGCAAACACAATGCAGGATGGGGCCTCAAGGTCCGGGGGATTCATGTGCAAAAGAGAAGCCATTTAGGTCCCTAAAGAAGCAGGGCAGAGGATTACAGCAGCCTCTACATCGGCTGTGACCACAATGGTAACAATTACAGTGTCTCCTATAGATAGTCATAGATATATAATAAAGAGGTGCAAATGTATACCAGTAACTATATTATTCCATTATAATGCATCTGTACTAGTATACAGCAGAGGAGCCTTGGGGTTCCTCAAACAAGCAGGGTCAGAGGATTACAGCAGCCTCTGCACCTCCTATAGCCATGTAAGTTACAATGTCACATGTATGTAACATGTATGTCTGTGTACAAGAAAGAAGCTGTCATACTCTTATTTATTACATTGTAGCAAACATACCAATAAGGGAGGGTTCACATTAGTGTTATTTCATGTCCGTTGCTCTCATCCATCTGCATTCACTCCCATGTATGACAAAAGCTAATGTTGAGCTAAAATGTGACACATACAAAGGGGGATGTAGCCTTGCAGCGCTGGAGTCCTGGGTTTGAATCCTGCCAAGGACAATATCTGCAAAGAGTTTGTATGTTCTCCCTGTGTTTCCCTGGATTTCCTCCCATACTCCAAAAGGACATACTGTTAGGGAAAAAAAAATGTATATTTTGAGTCCTATATGGGGCTCACAATCTATAAGCCAAAAAAAGGATATTTACAAGCCATCCCGATACCTGTTGTATTTGTTACCATTGGGTTGCGCCTGCTATTCCTTCTTTCTGTGATGATGACATCACATAATTCGCCATGTGTAGGAATTTGCCTATTATATAGCACCTTGTCAGTGATCTGCAGTACATTGGGCTGGGCTAAAGCTCTTCACCTTTACAGAGAGCTTCTTACCTTTATAGAGAGCTCCTCACTAGAGATGAGTGAGTAGTTTTCGATTAAATACCTCCCCGCCATAGGTATTTGTGTAAGCGGCTGAACACCAAGGGGTTAAGTGCATTGGTGTTTGGACGCTTACACGAATACCTATGGCGAGGAGGTATTTGATTGAATACTACTTGCTCATCTCTACTCCTCACCTTTACGGAGAGATCCTTACTTTACAGAGAGCTCCTCACCTTTACAGAGAGCTCCTCACCTTTACAGAGAGCTCCTCACCTTTACAGAGAGTTCCTCACCTTTACAGAGAGCTCCTTACTTTACAGAGAGTTCCTTACCTTTACAGAGAGCTCCTTACCTTTACAGAGAGCTCCTCACCTTTACAGAGAGTTCCTTACCTTTACAGAGAGCTCCTCACTTTTACAGAGAACTCCACACCTTTATGGAGAGCTCCTCACCTTTACAGAGAGCTCCTCACCTTTACAGAGAGTTCCTTACCTTTACAGAGAGCTCCTCACCTTTACAGAGAGCTCCACACCTTTATGGAGAGCTCCTCACCTTTACAGAGAGCTCCTTACTTTACAGAGAGCTCCTCACCTTTACAGAGAGCTCCTCACCTTTACAGAGAGCTCCTCACCTTTACAGAGAGCTCCTTACTTTAAAGAGAGCTCCTCACCTTTACAGAAAGCTCCTCACCTTTACACAGAGCTTCTTACCTTTACAGAGAGCTCCTCACCTTTACAGGAGCTCCTTACCTATACAGAGAGCTTCTCACATTTAAAGAGAGCTCCTTTCTTTACAGAGAGCTCCTCACCTTTACAGAGAGCTCCTTACTTTACAGAGAGCTCCTCACCTTTACAGAGAGCTCCTTACTTTAAAGAGAGCTCCTCACCTTTACAGAAAGCTCCTCACCTTTACACAAAGCTTCTTACCTTTACAGAGAGCTCCTCACCTTTACAGGAGCTCCTTACCTTTACAGAGAGCTTCTCACATTTAAAGAGAGCTCCTTTCTTTACAGAGAGCTCCTCACCTTTACAGAGAGCTCCTTACTTTACAGAGAGCTTCTCACATTTAAAGAGAGCTCCTTTCTTTACAGAAAGCTCCTCACCTTTACAGAGAGCTCCTCACCTTCCTCTTGGCTGTCAATATAAAGATGGTTGTCTCTTCCCTGTGCTTGTTCGATGTATTTTACAACCATGTAATAGTTTCTACGTCCAGTATATATAGTATATTGGCTATACATGTTTCGGCCTCCTTTGCAGCCTTTCATTTTGTTCCTGTCTATGGATTCCCGCAGCTGATTATTCATCACGCCACGACCAGGCACAGAGGACAAGGACGGTCGCAGAGCCCCGGTGACGGGCACACATGTCTCCCATGGAATTAATTATGTATCCGGCTTCCTCTGTGCACTTTGTCATGATGAACCATATTCTGCCGTCTCCGCTCATTATCCTCACTGCTATCTCCTATGCGGGTTTCGCATGCAATGGCCTCCGAAGGCCTGGACTCTTCCTTTGATTGCTCTGCTTCTTATAACCTTCCTTCAATCTTCCACTTCATCTTTAGGGAGATTCCTTTAAAGATCAGCCATGGAGATAAATACTTGACTCTTAATAAGCACGGGCCCCGAACGCTTCATCATTAGACGCTCTCGCCGTATGCTTCTTATACATGCGTAAGATGGATGACGGGGGTCAACAAGTCACAATAAATCAAGGAAGCCAAACATCATAAGGGGCAGAAGGGTGAGGGTAAGTGGGATCCGGTAAGAGCCGTGTCTATGACTTATCCTGCTCCTCATCTCCACCTCAGCCCCATATTATACAGATTGCACCTTCCCGACCTCGAGACTTGTGTGTGAATAACATTGAAGGTCCATTGAAGACATAGAAAGATGTCCGCCATGTTTGGGCCTGTACGTTGCGTCCTTACTGATGTGACTGATACCTTATGCAGATGTGAAGACTTAGGACAGGCCGGATAGTGAAGCGCAAACTGGTGAAGTCTTGTGAAGAGATATAAGACGCAGAGTCTTGGTCAATTCAAGACAAACCTACTGGAAGAACAGATCATCAATCTAAATCTGGCCATATATGTAAGATGGCGGCACACACGTGACTTACCCAACACACCGCACACAAGGAGCCAAGACGTACACACTGACCTCAGAGAAGAGTCTTATCGGGATTAATATAAACCTCCATACTAATTAGATGGATGAGCCTCGCTGTCATGGCCGATTCACCCCTAGTGTATACGGGATCTGGTTGGATATATATCGTCTTGTTCTTGGGGAAATAAGTTACTGCAAAATAATCTCTCCTAGTTTAGTGCAAATGCTCAGCTTGGCCAAGTCCAGCATGGATGTGTATGTCCTGATCTGTCCTGATATGTCCTGATGTGTCCCGATGTGTCCTGATATGTCGTTGTATGTCCTGATATGTCCTGATCTGTCCTGATATGTCCTGATCTGTCCTGATATGTCCTGATCTGTCCTGATATGTCCTGATATGTCCTGATCTGTCCTGATATGTCCTGATATGTCCTGATCTGTCCTGATATGCGCTGATCTGTCCTATGTCCTGATATGTCCTGATCTGTCCTATGTCCTGGTATGTCCTGATCTGTCCTATGTCCTGGTATGTCCTGATCTGTCCTGATATGTCCTGATATGTCCTGATCTGTCCTGATATGTCCTGATATGTCCTGATCTGTCCTGATATGCGCTGATCTGTCCTATGTCCTGATATGTCCTGATCTGTCCTATGTCCTGGTATGTCCTGATCTGTCCTATGTCCTGGTATGTCCTGATCTGTCCTGATATGTCCTGATATGTCCTGATCTGTCCTGATATGTCCTGATCTGTCCTGATATGTCCTGATCTGTCCTATGTCCTGATATGTCCTGATATGTCCTGATCTGTCCTGATCTGTCCTGATGTGTCCTGATCTGTCCTATGTCCTGATATGTCCTTATATGTCCTGATCTGTCCTGATATGTCCTGATATGTCCTGATCTGTCCTGATCTGTCCTGATCTGTCCTGATGTGTCCTGATCTGTCCTATGTCCTGATATGTCCTGATATGTCCTTATATGTCCTGATATGTCCTCATATGTCCTCATATGCTCTGATATGCATTGATCTGTCCTGATATGTCCTGGTATGTCCTGATCTGTCCTGATGTGTCCTAATATGTCCTGATAGATCCTGATATGTCCTGATACCATCAAACCTCTTTTAATACCAGTCAGTAATGATTCTTTAGCAGATACAGCCCCATAGAGAGGGACGGCCTGAGCCCAGCGCTTTCAGCACCTTGGACAGGGACAGAACCTGACTAGCCCTCCAACCTGGCTCTTTCCAATTTCAGGACCTTGGACAGGGACCGCACCAACTTTATTCTTTTAAGCCCACTGGGTCTGCACATGCCCAGAGCTGCACCATCTTAGCCCCATCCTATTCCAGCACCAGGGCAGGGACACCATCACTTAGCATGTATATATATATATATATATATATATATTATTCTTCTTCTTGCTGATGTTCACATCTAATGGTCCTGGGGTGGGCTAATACCTACACAGCACCCCTATTGGCGAGGCTGGGAGCGATCTACACCCCGGTCCCTTTGGTCATCTTAAGGCTTGCACCTAGCAGTGTAGTCCCCCTCCCCCGCAGCGCACCCCCCCCCCCCCCCCCCCCCGGCCGCCCTCCTATCTCCCCATTCTCTATAATGGCTTTAGAGTTACTTTTGTTTCTTGTCACTGATGAACGTAGTTGGCAAACACGCGGATGAGGTGAAGATGTAATTAGCTCTGGCAGATTACCTCCATGTGACGAATAACCGCAAATGTAATTATCTAATTATTTTGGAACTAATGTTATTAAAATATGACAGGACTATTAATTCAGCCGATGAATAATAAGTGTGACTGCAGATAATGAAACAGACACTACGTAATCATATTCAGTAGCAGAAGAGCCGGCCAGATCATAGAGTAATATGGCGGATACAGGGACTGCAATGCTGGAGTCTATATGAGGCCTCTGCGAGATGTAGCGTGAGTCCAGGGGTCATCGTATACTGGGTGTTATCCCTTATATCTACCATACTGGACTATATATATATAATGCAGTACAGATCTCTACCACTAGGGGGAGCATTAATAATTGTGCTCCTCGCACCAGAATAAGAAGACGTTTTCATGAGCAGCGCTCCGAGTGGTCAGGCATGGCATTGCAAGTCATTTGGATTGATTTTAGCCCGACCATTCCGACTAGCAGAAGATACATCATTATAAATGAGATTGTTTCCAGCGCATGATGTCACATTGTAGCAAATTACAACCAGACACTATGAGGCCATGTCCGAGAACGATATCGATCTCTCCTTGTAATACACGCAGGACCTTATCAAGGGGGAACTTTCTACATCGTGATCTTCGCACTGACTAACTTGGCCATGGTTTATGGGTTATTTGCAGCAGGTACAGTCGCCGGCCGCCGTGTTTTATGTCCTGACAAATCGCCAAGTTCAGGGGAGCCGTAGATTTGACAAATTCAGAAGCTCCTTGGTAAATAGATGAGCTGGAAGTCTGATGGGTCTCGCAGTTCACAAGTCTCTGCTTTATACTGATTCTAATCTGTGTGTCACATAAAGAGCAGATCCGTCCTGCGCAGCCCTCGGCCATGCTCCAGTGGAGAGGCCTTGAAGACGACTTCATTACTTCCCGCTAAAGATAAGATATCAATAATACGACTGATACCAGGCAGCCAAGGACAGAAGGCCGGGAGTAGTGATCATACCTCATCATCACATGCACAATGCTACTACAGTCTATAGACAGAGGGCGCCATGATTGTCTACATACATGTAACACATACAATACAGCTGTACCAGCAGAATAGTGAGTGCTGCTCTGGAGTATAATACAGGATAAGTAATGTAATGTATGTAGACAGTCACTGTACCAGCAGAATAGTGAGCGCAGCTCTGGAGTATAATACAGGATAAGTAATGTAATGTATGTACACAGTGACTGTACCAGCAGAATAGTGAGCGCAGCTCTGGAGTATAATACAGGATAAGTAATGTAATGTATGTACACAGTGACTGTACCAGCAGAATAGTGAGCGCAGCTCTGGAGTATAATACAGGATAAGTAATGTAATGTATGTGCACAGTGACTGTACCAGCAGAATAGTGAGCACAGCTCTGGAGTATAATACAGGATAAGTAATGTAATGTATGTACACAGTGACTGCACCAGCAGAATAGTGAGCGCAGCTCTGGAGTATAATACAGGATAAGTAATGTAATGTATGTACACAGTGACTGTACCAGCAGAATAGTGAGCACAGCTCTGGAGTATAATACAGGATAAGTAATGTAATGTATGTACACAGTGACTGTACCAGCAGAATAGTGACCGCAGCTCTGGAGTATAATACAGGATAAGTAATGTAATGTATGTACACAGTGACTGCACCAGCAGAATAGTGAGTGCTGCTCTGGAGTATAATACAGGATAAGTAATGTAATGTATGTACACAGTGACTGCACCAGCAGAATAGTGAGTGCTGCTCTGGAGTATAATACAGGATAAGTAATGTAATGTATGTACACAGTGACTGTACCAGCAGAATAGTGAGCGCAGCTCTGGTGTATAATACAGGATAAGTAATGTAATGTATGTACACAGTGACTGTACCAGCAGAATAGTGAGCGCAGCTCTGGAGTATAATACAGGATAAGTAATGTAATGTATGTACACAGTGACTGTACCAGCAGAATAGTGAGCGCAGCTCTGGAGTATAATACAGGATAAGTAATGTAATGTATGTGCACAGTGACTGTACCAGCAGAATAGTGAGCACAGCTCTGGAGTATAATACAGGATAAGTAATGTAATGTATGTACACAGTGACTGCACCAGCAGAATAGTGAGCGCAGCTCTGGAGTATAATACAGGATAAGTAATGTAATGTATGTACACAGTGACTGTACCAGCAGAATAGTGAGCGCAGCTCTGGAGTATAATACAGGATAAGTAATGTAATGTATGTACACAGTGACTGCACCAGCAGAATAGTGAGCACAGCTCTGGAGTATAATACAGGATAAGTAATGTAATGTATGTACACAGTGACTGCACCAGCAGAATAGTGAGCGCAGCTCTGGAGTATAATACAGGATAAGTAATGTAATGTATGTACACAGTGACTGTACCAGCAGAATAGTGAGCACAGCTCTGGAGTATAATACAGGATAAGTAATGTAATGTATGTACACAGTGACTGTACCAGCAGAATAGTGACCGCAGCTCTGGAGTATAATACAGGATAAGTAATGTAATGTATGTACACAGTGACTGCACCAGCAGAATAGTGAGTGCTGCTCTGGAGTATAATACAGGATAAGTAATGTAATGTATGTACACAGTGACTGCACCAGCAGAATAGTGAGTGCTGCTCTGGAGTATAATACAGGATAAGTAATGTAATGTATGTACACAGTGACTGTACCAGCAGAATAGTGAGCGCAGCTCTGGTGTATAATACAGGATAAGTAATGTAATGTATGTACACAGTGACTGTACCAGCAGAATAGTGAGCGCAGCTCTGGAGTATAATACAGGATAAGTAATGTAATGTATGTACACAGTGACTGCACCAGCAGAATAGTGAGCGCAGCTCTGGAGTATAATACAGGATAAGTAATGTAATGTATGTACACAGTGACTGTACCAGCAGAATAGTGAGCGCAGCTCTGGAGTATAATACAGGATAAGTAATGTAATGTATGTACACAGTGACTGTACCAGCAGAATAGTGAGTGCAGCTCTGGGGTATAATACAGGATAAGTAATGTAATGTATGTACACAGTGACTGCACCAGCAGAATAGTGAGCGCAGCTCTGGAGTATAATACAGGATAAGTAATGTAATGTATGTACACAGTGACTGTACCAGCAGAATAGTGAGCGCAGCTCTGGAGTATAATACAGGATAAGTAATGTAATGTATGTACACAGTGACTGCACCAGCAGAATAGTGAGCGCAGCTCTGGAGTATAATACAGGATAAGTAATGTAATGTATGTACACAGAGACTGTACCGGCAGAATAGTGAGCGCAGCTCTGGAGTATAATACAGGATAAGTAATGTAATGTATGTACACAGTGACTGCACCGGCAGAATAGTGAGCGCAGCTCTGGAGTATAATACAGGATAAGTAATGTAATGTATGTACACAGTGACTGCACCAGCAGAATAGTGAGCGCAGCTCTGGTGTATAATACAGGATAAGTAATGTAATGTATGTACACAGTGACTGTACCGGCAGAATAGTGAGCGCAGCTCTGGAGTATAATACAGGATAAGTAATGTAATGTATGTACACAGTGACTGCACCGGCAGAATAGTGAGCACAGCTCTGGAGTATAATACAGGATAAGTAATGTAATGTATGTACACAGTGACTGCACCAGCAGAATAGTGAGCGCAGCTCTGGAGTATAATACAGGATAAGTAATGTAATGTATGTACACAGTGACTGCACCAGCAGAATAGTGAGCGCAGCTCTGGAGTATAATACAGGATAAGTAATGTATGTACACAGTGACTGCACCAGCAGAATAGTGAGCACAGCTCTGGAGTATAATACAGGATAAGTAATGTAATGTATGTACACAGTGACTGCACCGGCAGAATAGTGAGCGCAGCTCTGGAGTATAATACATGATAAGTAATGTAATGTATGTACACAGTAACTGTACCGGCAGAATAGTGAGCGCAGCTCTGGAGTATAATACAGGAGAAGTAATGTAATGTATGTACACAGTGACTGTACCAGCAGAATAGTGAGCGCAGCTCTGGAGTATAATACAGGAGAAGTAATGTAATGTATGTACACAGTGACTGTACCAGCAGAATAGTGAGCGCAGCTCTGGAGTATAATACAGGATAAGTAATGTAATGTATGTACACAGTGACTGTACCAGCAGAATAGTGAGCGCAGCTCTGGAGTATAATACAGGATAAGTAATGTAATATACGTACACAGTGACTGCACCAGCAGAATAGTGAGCGCAGCTCTGGGGTATAATACAGGATAAGTAATGTAATGTATGTACACAGTGACTGCACCAGCAGAATAGTGAGCGCAGCTCTGGAGTATAATACAGGATAAGTAATGTAATGTATGTACACAGTGACTGCACCAGCAGAATAGTGAGCGCAGCTCTGGAGTATAATACAGGATAAGTAATGTAATGTATGTACACAGTGACTGCACCAGCAGAATAGTGAGCGCAGCTCTGGAGTATAATACAGGATAAGTAATGTAATGTATGTACACAGTGACTGCACCAGCAGAATAGTGAGCGCAGCTCTGGAGTATAATACAGGAGAAGTAATGTAATGTATGTACACAGTGACTGTACCAGCAGAATAGTGAGCGCAGCTCTGGAGTATAATACAGGATAAGTAATGTAATGTATGTACACAGTGACTGTACCAGCAGAATAGTGAGCGCAGCTCTGGAGTATAATACAGGATAAGTAATGTAATGTATGTACACAGTGACTGTACCAGCAGAATAGTGAGCGCAGCTCTGGAGTATAATACAGGATAAGTAATGTAATATACGTACACAGTGACTGCACCAGCAGAATAGTGAGCGCAGCTCTGGAGTATAATACAGGATAAGTAATGTAATGTATGTACACAGTGACTGCACCAGCAGAATAGTGAGCACAGCTCTGGAGTATAATACAGGATAAGTAATGTAATGTATGTACACAGTGACTGCACCAGCAGAATAGTGAGCGCAGCTCTGGAGTATAATACAGGATAAGTAATGTAATGTATGTACACAGTGACTGCACCAGCAGAATAGTGAGCGCAGCTCTGGAGTATAATACAGGATAAGTAATGTAATGTATGTACACAGTGACTGCACCAGCAGAATAGTGAGCGCAGCTCTGGAGTATAATACAGGATAAGTAATGTAATGTATGTACACAGTGACTATACCAGCAGAATAGTGAGCGCAGCTCTGGGGTATAATACAGGATAAGTAATGTAATATACGTACACAGTGACTGTACCAGCAGAATCTAGGAAAGCTGGGTGGCAGTCCCTAAAGGAGTGCATTCTCATCCAGCTTTCCAAACACATCAGCTTTGTAGGTTTCGTACAGTTTAGGATGTGCCTATAGATTATTCTGCAGGGTAAGCTATTCTGTTGCCATCTCTGTCCTGACCGTCCGGCTGCAGTGTTGCTCCTTATACGGGTGAGTATTTGCAGCTCTGGAGGGTATTAGAGTCTGAGCTCCTTACAGCATGTAAGCTCATCTTGTTTCATAGTCCAGTGGTATTACATTAAGTAAATCTTTGTGCTCCGTCTTCTTCTTCCCATTGACGGTGTCACAGTCGGCTCCTCGTGTCTTTGCTCCGCCAGTCTGGATGTAATCACATTGCCGCTGTGTAATCTTCATGTCTGCATATAATAAGCAGAATATCTGCGGCTCTTCTCACCCTCTCTCTGAGGTCAGGCTGCTCCGCCGCGTCACGTCTCAGGGCACCATCCATGTATTGCGCTCATAAGGACTGCAAAAACCTGTGAATAACCCTGTGTGAACTGCAGCCTAAGGCTGGGGTGTGAAATAGTCTCAGATCCATCACCTAATACATCAGCTTTTTGTGATTATTCTCCATGCTTTATACTGCAGCTCGACTCCTGTAGTGTCTGCATGTGATAAAAGACTTATCTTAGTTTTATGGGGGCCTGAGGACGGGACATTTACACAAAACCTTGTGCGGGATGGAGTGGGTAAAAGAAGATTATGCCTGGTCTGGCATAGATCCAGTAGATGGCGCTGTAGGCGGCTCAGCCCTACTCAACCTGCACAAGTTATCCATGGTCAGATTTGAGCCCAGGACCCTCGAGCTGCAGGACAAGATGGCTAACCAGTGATTGTGTAACTTCATGCCATGTGTTACTGATACAGGGCTCCAAACACCCTGCACTATAACATTCTGCCTGCTTGTAGCCACCACTAGGGGGAGCTCAGGAGCTTACTGCATATTGTATTATGTATGCACCCCCCCCCTAATGCTGACTATAGGTGCTGTCAGAACTTTATTGCAGTGGATTTGGAGCTTTGTATCAGAAGAACTGGTCCCCGATCCTGGTAAGGAAATATTAGGAAAGGAATCAGCGGTGACGATACAAGATGGAGGAGATTCGCGCTACACCTCAGGTCATGTGACTGCTCCGACACTGCCATTGTTAACACCATTGCAGCTTTGACTAATTGGAACGGACGGGGCCCAGGACCTCCAGATATCGGGAACTGCACAATGTAAGTGTTACAGGCGCTGAAGATTCTCCAGACTTCTCGCTCTTGGGATTCTGTCCCTTACAGTTCCTCGCACAATCCTTCAGACAACTTTGTAAGTCTGCGTCTTTGTGACAATATGTTTTTATTGATCCTAGCCCCCTCCCCCGTCACCTCTGGCATTACGTGTCCCTTCCTCGCCTCAATGTCTTCCACTAATTTGTTTCTTTCTGACTATCCCCCATGATTTATGACTTAATGGGTCCCATAACCTTTACAGCTGGGACCTCGTCTCCTCCACCATGGCCGCGGGTTTCCTTCTCTGCACCTTGCTCAGTCCCTATTGGTTCCAGCAATTTCCTTCAATTCCAGTCCAATTTATCTGTCTTTGGTCTGATGCTGTTAAGGTGGGAAGTTTTACGGCTTGGAGCCGGGGTCATTTGCCTTGCTATTGTTTTCCTGCAGAGCGAACGTCTGACAATCGCCTTTTTTTTTTCTTTAACTTCAACTTGTCCAGGATTAGAAAATTTGGCTGTTTATTCTCTAAAGCAGCGCCACACCTGTCTACTGGCTGTGTGTGGTATTACACTTCAATCTCATTCACTTCAATGAATCTGCAATACCAGACATGACCTGTAGATGGGAAGAAAAGCTCTTGACCCCTTCACCTAACCCCTGTACCCCGCGATTGGAGGACTATCGGCCGCCATACACTTCCCTGTAGAGAGGTGACTGCGTCACTTAGTCTGATGGTTCTCTAGCACCTAAATATGAGTCTGCCTAGTTCTGCATCTCCACATTACATAGATCTGATATTTAGGGGTTTGATGGGGGGTCGTCTTCCATAAAGGGCCACCTCACCAGTTTTGCTTCTTAGATCATGAACTATTCTCAGGGATCCGACCAGTAGGAACCCCAAGAAGCCCAAGAGCGTCGCCTGCCGGCTGCAGTGTTATTACAACCTTGGTCCATAGACCCCAGAATAAAGCGGGGGCCCATGGGGGCGCTATAATATAAGGTACACTGATCCTCGCCTTATCTCACCTCTCCTGAGCTCCTTCATGGTGTCCAGTGCTCCATCATGGTCATCTTCAGTCTTCTCACCTCTTATGGTCTCCTGGTTGACCTCACCACCACCTGGGGACCGCTGGGACACTTGGTGCAGACACCATGACACTGACACACCGTACATGGCTGCTGAGACCCAATAACAAGCCACTGAGGCCCCCTGAGGGCCATGATATTACCCAGGAGGACAGAAGAGGTCTACAATGGAGAATTAATTATACAATGCAATGGTGACTCCTGGGTGGTGAACCTCAAAAATCTCAGGTTTTTCGGGAACATTCCTAACATACTCATGTTGGGCTGGTTCACTTATCCCTACTCTGATCCCACAATGTGCCGATCCCCCCAGTTATAGTAAGTGGTGGATACTCATAGAGGACTTTTCAACTTCTCCCTTTGACTGGCCTGTGGATAGACCCTCCATTTGGCCATTTTTCCATGGATGATGAACCCCAAAAGTCTCCGGCTCAGCCAAACCCGAGACTTATGGAGAATTCCTAATGAGCCCAGCTGGGACCAGTTCACTCATCCCTAATCCGTTCGCACTTTCTATGCACATCAACAATGGGTACGTAGAGTCAAGTAGCGGATTTTGGCTTTGTGCCTCTCCCTATGACTTGTCCTGGGGATTGACCTCACATGTGGCCCCTTCCCATTGGGATCTGGTCAATGATCCAGTTATGTTTGGTGGACAAGCCTTGGACTATAGGTAAAAGGATCTGCCAATTCTTGGTGACGTGTCCATAGAGGTGGCCATGGTGACTCGGTCCGGCAGGGCGTGGAGGACATTGCAGGGTCGAGGCAGTATTTGGATACAAATACGTTACAATCTCTCTGATCCTCGCTGTCACTTCGGTCATTACCGATAATCGCAGCATCTTGGCGGTTTCTCATCCGAGCGTCGTAGAGCGAAGGTTTTTTTTCTTAGCAGCTGCAAACGCTTAGAAGCGTCTCACAGCGGTCGTCAATCCAATGATTGCAAAATGAGAATCCGTGCGAGGTCACCTGACTGGAGTCTCTTAGAAACAAGGTGAAATGACTGGTGACATCTACATAAAACACACGACTAGAATGTCCGTCCCTCTCCGAGACGGCGGCTCCCGCGCCTGGAAAACGGCCGCAATGTAGAAAATGATGTGTGGGCAGCGAGTGACGACAGTGTGAAGTGCCCACCAGGAATCCGCTTACTGCGCGTCCACCGCTGCGCTGATTATATATAGCACAAACACGGAATAAACAATAATCCAAGGAGCGAGAATGTGACTCAAGCAAAGAAATCTCAGAAGAGCCAAGAAAGTGCCGAAAATATCAAAATAAGAAAATACTTCAGAGACCAAAATACACAGAAGAGGAGATTTCTGTCTCAGCGTCACTCGGGGAAAGCACAAAACTCTCCCAGGATCCTGAAAGGAGAATCTGCTTATTATACTGCACTACAGGACCATCCTATAGAGAGGGCAACAGACTGCAGGAAAGTAGCGCCCCCTCAAGGCAGAGGGAGAAACACCTGCCCAAGATCAGAGTCACTGTATATAAGACATCAGTGAGTCAGGGTGACCCGGGGGATGGGCTCCTCAGGGGTGTAAGTATAACACATCGGCCCCCATGGGGACCCTACTGGGGTGGGCTCAGGGCTTGTGTCTCCATAGACAGCAATGTGGAGGCTGAAAATGTCCTGGAGGATGAGTAGTCAGTGACTAAGATGTGTGACCCCGGGGTCGAGAGAAGTAGTGAGGAAGATGAGAGCGAAGGTCTCCGGCAAAGATATATATATATATATATATATGTATATATATATATATATATATATATATATATATACTGGACCAGTGTATCTAATGTGTGACACGTATACACTGATACATATACAGTATACAATGGTAAACACACACGCACAAACTGATACACCTATATATATATATATATATATATATATATATATATATATATACATACTGATACGCACACCTATATATATATATATATGTATACATTGATACACACACCTATATATATATATATATGTATACATTGATACACACACCTATATATATATATATATATATATATATATATATATATATATATATATATATACACACTCACCGGCCACTTTATTATGTTACACCTGTCCAACTGCTCGTTAACACTTAATTTCTAATCAGCCAATCACATGGCGGCAACTCAGTGCATTTAGGCATGTAGACATGGTCAAGACAATCTCCTGCAGTTCAAACCGAGCATCAGTATGGGGGGGAAGAAAGGTGATTTGAGTGCCTTTGAACGTGGCATGGTTGTTGGTGCCAGAAGGGCTGGTCTGAGTATTTCAGAAACTGCTGATCTACTGGGATTTTCACGCACAACCATCTCTAGGGTTTACAGAGAATGGTCCGAAAAAGAAAAAACATCCAGTGAGCGGCAGTTCTGTGGGGGGCGGAAATGCGTTGTTGATGCCAGAGGTCAGAGGAGAATGGCCAGACTGGTTCGAGCTGATAGAAAGGCAACAGTGACTCAAATAGCCACCCGTTACACCCAAGGTAGCCAGAAGAGCATCTCTGAACGCCGCACAGTACGTCCAACTTTGAGGCTACAGATGGGCTACAGCAGCAGAAGACCACACCGGGTGCCACTCCTTTCAGCTAAGAACAGGAAACTGAGGCTACAATTTGCACAAGCTCATCGAAATTGGACAATTGAAGATTGGAAAAACGTTGCCTGGTCTGATGAGTCTCGATTTCTGCTGCGACATTCGGATAGTAGGGTCAGAATTTGGCGTCAACAACATGAAAGCATGGATCCATCCTGCCTTGTATCGGTAACGGTTCAGGCTGGTGGTGGTGGTGTCATGGTGTGGGGAATATTTTCTTGGCACTCTTTGGGCCCCTTGGTACCAATTGAGCATCGTTGCAACGCCAAAGCCTACCTGAGTATTGTTGCTGACCATGTCCATCCCTTTATGAGCACAATGTACCCAACATCTGATGGCTACTTTCAGCAGGATAATGCAATGCCATGTCATAAAGCTGGAATCATCTCAGACTGGTTTCTTGAACATGACAATGAGTTCACTGTACTCCAATGGCCTCCACAGTCACCAGATCTCAATCCAATAGAGGAGCATCTTTGGGATGTGGTGGAACGGGAGATTCGCATCATGGATGTGCAGCCGACAAATCTGAGGCAACTGTGTGATGCCATCATGTCAATATGGAGCAAAATCTCTGAGGAATGCTTCCAGCACCTTGTTGTATCTATGCCACGAAGAATGGAGGCAGTTCTGAAGGCAAAAGGGGGTCCAACCCGTTACTAGCATGGTGTACCTAATAAAGTGGCCGGTGAGTGTATATATATATATATATATATATATATATATATATATATATATATATATATACACTGATGCACACACCTATATATATATGTATACATTGATACACACTGATACACACACATATATATATATATATATATATATACACTGATGCACACACCTATATATATATATGTATACATTGATACACACTGATACACACACATATATATATACACTGATGCACACACCTATATATATATGTATACATTGATACACACTGATACACACACATATATATATATATATATATATATACACTGATGCACACACCTATATATATATATGTATACATTGATACACACTGATACACACACATATATATATATATATATACTGATGCACACCCATGCGCGCGACTTCCCATTGACGCTGTATCTGTATTCCTTACAACTCTACAATTAGGGGGATTGTCAGCCCATCCCCCGCTGCTCGGAGAGCTGTAGGATTCCTTTCTCTTGTTTGTTGTATTTGGCGCCGCGTTCGCTTTCCGTGGATATTGCGCTATTATTATTACTATTATTACTGTAACATAAAGTGTCAACATTTGTTGTGTGACCCATTATAATGTGCCATGAGGGGGCGGCGTGCGCGGTGCGGGGAGATGGATTATACTTCTAGAATATTCTGTGTCAGATACAGAGAGAAGGAGCTGAAGAGTAAATGTGAGGATCCTCTGACACCAGACCAGTCCTGTACACGAGCCTCAGACTGACAACTACAAGCCTGGACACTGCAATGAGCGAGAGGTTGTCAGAGCCCCGCCCCTTTGTCACTCTCTGTAGTAGTCACAGACATATCAGAACCTACAAAGTATCTAAAGCAACAAAATAAAGAAACATTGTAACAATCTTTAGAATCTCCAGCTTGTTTGTAAACCTTTGTATCTCCATGGTAACAGACTACAAACAAAGCCGCTGTCGTCAGATCTGCTGTCACATGGGGCACCCGGAGAACCGGAGGCGCAGGCGAGGCAGAGCTCATCGTCTGTAATTATGGAGACACTCAGCTTACATAGGAGCTGCATACACAAAACGGAGGGAGAACGTTAATAAGATTTTCTCACAAAGATGTTTCATTTTTTATCTTAAATACAAACTTAATAACAAATCGGTCATCAAGTGAACACAGACCAAGGAGAGGTAAGTATGAATGAGGATTTATTGCCCTGGGGGTAACAGGGAGGGGGCAGATTTGGGGGCACCTTCTACAGCTCGCACTAACGTCACATCATAAGGACACAATTCAGTTGCGACGGCTAAACATTTGCAATCGAGAGAAGCCGCCCAAGAATGACTGATCGTAAGACGAGAGCTGCGATCATCTGCGTGATGCCGGAGCTGAGGGGGGTATTAAGCTGCCACTCACCCCCGTCAGTGCAAATATTAGCCAGGCTCCCGCTCTGCCATGTCACCTTCATGTCTGTGATCCAGAAGACCCCTCCCCCACCCAGCTCTGAGCTCCATCTCTATAGTAGGAATCACCTTCTGCAGAGCATCGCTCAAGTCATCTCAGGCTCTAGGGCTGCAGAACATTGCAAGCTGTGTGCAGGAGTTCTCAGCTATAAATGGGAGTCCAAGGCTCCTTTCAAAAGGTGGCGCTAGAGAGAGATTCCTTTTTTCCACCAAGTAGGACGTAGACCCGGGCCATGACATCATCTGTTTAGCTTTACCAGGAGACCCTCGTAAGCCCCGAACTTGTGTTCTCTGCTCTGAATCTGCCGCGCACCTCCAGATCAGCAATTACTCGCCTCTCCGCTAAACCGTAAATACAATATTAATCGCCTGAAGCTCAAATTGAATTGAGAAGAAATTGCAATGAAAGACGGAAGAAGAGAAGGAGAAAAATCACTAAGAAATGATGAGACCGAGATAGAACATTCCAGAAACTTAAAGGGGGAATCCGCGGAAACATATGGAAAGTCACCACCAGGAGCTTAGTACATACTGACTATGCACCCACCACTAGAGGGAGCTGACCGCAGACTGATTATATACAGTCACCACTAGAGGGAGCTCAGGAGCTGACTGCAGACTGATTATATACAGTCACCACTAGAGGGAGCTCAGGAGCTGACTGCAGACTGATTATATACAGTCACCACTAGAGGGAGCTCAGGAGCTGACCACAGGCTGATTATATACAGTCACCACTAGAGGGAGCTCAGGAGCTGACCGCACGCTGATTATATACAGTCACCACTAGAGGGAGCTCAGGAGCTGACCGCACGCTGATTATATACAGTCACCACTAGAGGGAGCTCAGGAGCTGACCGCAGACTGATTATATACAGTCACCACTAGAGGGAGCTCAGGAGCTGACCGCACGCTGATTATATACAGTCACCACTAGAGGGAGCTCAGGAGCTGACTGCAGACTGATTATATACAGTCACCACTAGAGGGAGCTCAGGAGCTGACCGCAGACTGATTATATACAGTCACCACTAGAGGGAGCTCAGGAGCTGACTGCAGACTGATTATATACAGTCACCACTAAAGGGAGCTCAGGAGCTGACCACAGACTGATTATATACAGTCACCACTAGAGGGAGCTCAGGAGCTGACTGCAGACTGATTATATACAGTCACCACTAGAGGGAGCTCAGGAGCTGACCGCAGACTGATTATATACAGTCACCACTAGAGGGAGCTCAGGAGCTGACCACAGACTGATTATATACAGTCACCACTAGAGGGAGTTCAGGAGCTGACCGCAGACTGATTATATACAGTCACCACTAGAGGGAGCTCAGGAGCTGACTGCAGACTGATTATATACAGCCACCACTAGAGGGAGCTCAGGAGCTGACCGCAGACTGATTATATACAGTCACCACTAGAGGGAGCTCAGGAGCTGACCGCAGACTGATTATATACAGTCACCACTAGGAGGAGCTCAGGTGCTGACCGCAGACTGATTATATACAATCACCACTAGAAGGAGCTCAGGAGCTGACCACAGACTGATTATATACAGTCACCACTAGAGGGAGTTCAGGAGCTGACCGCAGACTGATTATATACAGTCACCACTAGAGGGAGCTCAGGAGCTGACCACAGACTGAATATATATAGTCACCACTAGAGGGAGCTCAGGAGCTGACCACAGACTGATTATATACAGTCACCACTAGAGGGAGTTCAGGAGCTGACCGCAGACTGATTATATACAGTCACCACTAGAGGGACCTCAGGAGCTGACCGCAGACTGATTATATACAGTCACCACTAGAGGGAGCTCAGGAGCTGACCACAGACTGAATATATATAGTCACCACTAGAGGGAGCTCAGGAGCTGACCGCAGACTGATTATATACAGTCACCACTAGAGGGAGCTCAGGAGCCTGATTATATACAGTCACCACTAGAGGGAGCTCAGGAGCTGACCGCAGACTGATTATATACAGTCACCACTAGAGGGAGCTCAGACTGATTATATACAGTCACCACTAGAGGGAGCTCAGGAGCTGACCGCAGGCTGACTATATACAGTCACCACTAGAGGGACCTCAGGAGCTGACCGCAGGCTGACTATATACAATCACCACTAGAGGGAGCTCAGGAGCTGACCGCAGACTGATTATATACAGTCACCACTAGAGGGAGCTCAGGAGCTGACCATAGACTGACTATATAATGAATACATCATGAGCTCCCTCTAGTGGTGGGTACAGACAGTACAGAATTTTATCTCTATATTTCACTCTGGGTCTCTGCAGGAGGTTTGTTGCTCTGTATCAGAATAATGAAGCTCCGACTATTATAACAATGTATTAAGAAATTAAATGAAACACAATTTTGAGCCTAAATCCCACCTGATGATAAATAATTGGGATCTCCTTTTAGGTGAGGACTCTTTTATATGTCTCTATAGATCGGATATTTATAGGAGGTGACGTGACCTACAGGACATACAGGACAACCCCCCCCCCATCCTCTACAAGTGGTATATACTGAATTACAGGGTCATGTGACCTCATCCATATATTTCTCCTGCAATGGGGAGTGAGATTAGAATATAAACCCCATAAATCCTTCCCCAAACACTGGAGCCGAGTGTCCCCCTCCCCCCTCTGAGGAAGATCTCACATCATGTCAGTTACTGTATATAGAGTAGAATAAAGACCCTCGGTAGTGACAGACAGCTGGGGGGGGGGGGGGGAGCTGTGTATGGGGGGGCTGTGCGTGGGGGGGTGTGGGGGCAGCATTCCTATTCCCCCCCTTTTTCATCTCAGATCATTTCGGGGACGCACAATATGAATAAATTGAGTGTGTGTGACAGCGGCGTCATGTGATCGCGCTCGCGGGGTGATGAAATTACTTCTACCGAATGATATTTAAACTTTCTCGGAAATGATGAAAGTCGGAGCCGGTTCAGTCAACAATAAGGAGTGATTGGAAAAGGAGTCGTCTAATTACCAGCCAGAAAATACGGCAGCTGGAGAGAGGCGCGGCGAGCGGGGAAGGAAGACGCACAGGATGGAGCGAGGGGCCGAGTCAACGCCGCCAAGACGCAACAGAAAACACAAATCATTTACAATCTGTAAGATGGAGGAGCCATAATTATCATGGAGGGAGGCAGAAGGTGGCGCCCCCTCCCCCGCTCTATGTGCCATTACATTACCAGCCCGGCCCTCCAATTATAATCGCCACGTGCCGCCTCCTGCCGTACCCTCTGACACCATCCACACAGCCCTCCGACTCATTATATTTGTCTCCTCCCCAGTGGCATTTTCCTTTCCAGCCCCCATCATTATCTCTGGTAACCAATATTATAATGGAATCCCCGCACCGACACATTGTAACCACAGACAGAAAGATACTAAAGAGGAACTCCGAGAAGTCATCAAACAGTCTGATATCATAATACACACAGTGATGTCACAGTACAGGATAATACACACAGTGATGTCACAGTACAGAGATAATACACACAGTGACGTCACAGTACAGAGATAATACACACAGTGATGTCACAGTACAGGATAATACACACAGTGATGTCACAGTACAGGGTAATACACACAGTGATGTCACAGTACAGGATAATACACACAGTGATGTCACAGTACAGGATAATACACACAGTGATGTCACAGTACAGGATAATACACACAGTGATGTCACAGTACAGGATAATACACACAGTGATGTCACAGTACAGGATAATACACACAGTGATGTCACAGTACAGGATAATACACACAGTGATGTCACAGTACAGAGATAATACACACAGTGATGTCACAGTACAGAGATAATACACAAAGTGATGTCACAGTACAGGATAATACACACAGTGATGTCACAGTACAGGGTAATACACACAGTGATGTCACAGTACAGGATAATACACACAGTGATGTCACAGTACAGGGATAATACACACAGTGATGTCACAGTACAGGATAATACACACAGTGATGTCACAGTACAGGGTAATACACACAGTGATGTCACAGTACAGAGATAATACACACAGTGATGTCACAGTACAGAGATAATACACACAGTGATGTCACAGTACAGGATAATACACACAGTGATGTCACAGTACAGAGATAATACACACAGTGATGTCACAGTACAGGATAATACACACAGTGATGTCACAGTACAGGATAATACACACAGTGATGTCACAGTACAGGATAATACACACAGTGATGTCACAGTACAGGGATAATACACACAGTGATGTCACAGTACAGGATAATACACACAGTGATGTCACAGTACAGGGATAATACACACAGTGATGTCACAGTACAGAGATAATACACACAGTGATGTCACAGTACAGAGATAATACACAAAGTGATGTCACAGTACAGAGATAATACACACAGTGATGTCACAGTACAGGGTAATACACACAGTGATGTCACAGTACAGGATAATACACACAGTGATGTCACAGTACAGGGATAATACACACAGTGATGTCACAGTACAGGATAATACACACAGTGATGTCACAGTACAGGATAATACACACAGTGATGTCACAGTACAGGATAATACACACAGTGATGTCACAGTACAGGATAATACACACAGTGATGTCACAGTACAGGGATAATACACACAGTGATGTCACAGTACAGGATAATACACACAGTTGTTTATGTCCTCTCACCCCTCCCTTCCTAATACATGGGGTCCTGGCACCTATATCCCCTGGGGTCACCTGTATATTGCACTCACATGTATACAGCAGTTATTTTATGTATTTGTTGATATTTCGGGTTCTGACATTCTCTGATTTCTCTCTTTAGGATTTTGTCGTGTTTTACATTTTGTGACATTTCCTATGATTACATATTACAGCCCCTCGGCCTCCTGGTGTCATCGGGCAGGGTTGGAGGGGGGTATTTTTGGCTTATTTGTTACACTGACCTAGTCCCCCCATATCTCTCCCCTGACCTCTGACCTCCTGGTGCCCTATAAGTCTCTTCCTGACTTCCGCTGCTGCTTTAATCAAAGGCCAATAGGTTGTGTAGCCCGGAGCGGCCCATTATACCGCCTAGTAATGGTATCGGGGCGGGGGACGGCGAATACCCCAACCTCAGAGTGTCCTGGGAAATGCTCAGCTCTGAAAGAGACTAAATGTACGAACCTGCTACATAAACCTCAGGATCTTGTCCAGCAGACAGCGCCATACATTACAGACCTGGATACATCATCCGAGCACCGTATATACAATGTATATAATATCTAGGTGGTGTATTATGTAAGAGTGGACTCAGGGCCCCCTGTATACCGGTGATGGGGCGCTCTCAGCATACATGGGGCTCAGTATTAGGGCAGTGGTTTGGTGTCTATAAGTCCTTCCTATAAGTTGCTCCTATAAGTCCCTGTTATGCGCCGCTCTTCTCCCCGTATACGATGGCGGCGGCCGCACTTATGATGTAGTGTCTGCTGAGAGTCATCTTTGATTCCTCGTCTTTCCTCTTCTTCTTTCATAAGTCATTTAAGTTGTTTCGTTCCTCTCAGTGGGAAGACGGCGAAGATTCATTATAGATTCAGCGCCTCGTCCGCACACTGCGCCGTAGACAGACAACTTACACAGCATCACAAAACCCCGATCCAGCGGCCGGGACCAGAAACAATCATTACTCCTGAATTATGATCTGGAACAGCAGAGAGAGCGACACAGACTGTAAATCTGCAGGACACGCGTGACGGACGCCAGGGGCGCCGCTTATCATCTGCTCGGCAGTCCTCGCTAATATATACAGGTCATTTACATTGGAAATTATTTGCATCATAATTGGACATACGGGGGAGATCACAACTTTATGGGTTACTATTAAAGAGATCATCAAAATTCACTGAAGATTTACATATTAGCCTATAACAAATGACTTAAAGGGATGGTCCAGATGTATGGAAATATCCAGGCATCATTGTCATTGCTGTATTCTGGGATTACGTGACCTGTAACCACTATGAATTCTCTGATCAATTCATCTCCCAGTTGGTCTCCCAAGACTATATGCTGATAGAAGTATAACATGGCCTATCGAAGTCTATGGAGAAGAGGTGGGCAAGTGAGAGACAAGCAGAGACCTAGCAGAGACTGCTGCAGCTACTAGTAAGTTCCTTATCTCACTTCACATGGGTACAGCTCAGTACGTCTCTATAATGTCTTATATGACAAGGCTGCTGCTTCTGCGTGAGTCAGAGAGTTATGGGGCAGGATCTCCTGGTTTTTCCATGGCAGACATGACAGCAGCTGGTCTCCGGCCACCAGATCAGGGAGAACTGAGCACTAGATATGGAGCCTGCAGGGGAAAACTGCTAAAAATACAGAAGTCATATAATGGCCAGAAATAGCCTTGTCGTTGCACTGACACCTCTGCTACATCTATGGAGACCCAGTTTTATGGAATTGTTGCTTAAGAAATTCCCAAAGGCGATTGGATGCCTGTCCAGGTAATTTCCTAATGCTCAGCAGGGACCGGACAGGACCTGGAGACAACAAGCAAAGCCGGCCTCTATATAGAATGGACTTGACTGCTTGGGACCAAGGTTGTAACTCCAGAGAACAAGGTGCCAGACAGTAAGAGCACATTGGATGCCGTAACACAGCCCCATGTGGTTCTGCATCTAAAACCTCCAACTGGCTGAACAGACCCAGCCCAGGCTTGTCTTGTAGGCACAGCAAGCTTAAAGCAACAGCCACGTGCCAAATGCAACTGCCAAACAGAATGTGCCACAGCAGCACAGAGGAGAATGACCATGCTGAGAGGAGAAGTAGGAGACATATTTAGATTTCTAACACCCAGGCTTTTCCTTACACCACTGCTCCACCTATACAGACCTAGGCTTTACCTTACACCACTGCTCCACCTATACAGACCTAGGCTTTACCTTACACCACTGCTCCACCTATACAGACCTAGGCTTTACCTTACACCACTGCTCCACCTATAGAGACCTAGGCTTTACCTTACACCACTGCTCCACCTATACAGACCTAGGCTTTACCTTACACCACTGCTCCACCTATAGAGACCTAGGCTTTCCCTTACACCACTGCTCCACCTATACAGAGCTAGGCTTTCCCTGACACCACTGCTCCACCTATAGAGACCTAGGCTTTACCTTACACCACTGCTCCACCTATACAGACCTAGGCTTTTCCTTATACCACTGCACCACCTATACAGACCTAGGCTTTCCCTTACACCACTGCTCCACCTATAGAGACCTAGGCTTTTCCTTATACCACTGCACCACCTATACAGACCTAGGCTTTCCCTTACACCACTGCTCCACCTATAGAGACCTAGGCTTTCCCTTACACCACTGCTCCACCTATACAGAGCTAGGCTTTCCCTGACACCACTGCTCCACCTATAGAGACCTAGGCTTTACCTTACACCACTGCTCCACCTATAGAGACCTAGGCTTTACCTTACACCACTGCTCCACCTATACAGACCTAGGCTTTACCTTACACCACTGCTCCATCTATAGAGACCTAGGCTTTTCCTTATGCCACTGCACCACCTATACAGACCTAGGCTTTACCTTACACCACTGCTCCACCTATACAGACCTAGGCTTTACCTTACACCACTGCTCCACCTATACAGACCTAAGCTTTACCTTACACCACTGCTCCACCTATACAGACCTAGGCTTTCCCTTACACCACTGCTCCACCTATACAGAGCTAGGCTTTCCCTGACACCACTGCTCCACCTATAGAGACCTAGGCTTTACCTTACACCACTGCTCCACCTATAGAGACCTAGGCTTTACCTTACACCACTGCTCCACCTATACAGACCTAGGCTTTCCCTTACAACACTGCTCCATCTATAGAGACCTAGGCTTTTCCTTATACCACTGCTCCACCTATACAGACCTAGGCTTTACCTTACACCACTGCTCCACCTATACAGACCTAGGCTTTACCTTACACCACTGCTCCATCTATAGAGACCTAGGCTTTTCCTTATACCACTGCTCCACCTATACAGACCTAGGCTTTACCTTACACCACTGCTCCATCTATAGAGACCTAGGCTTTTCCTTATACCACTGCACCACCTATACAGACCTAGGCTTTACCTTACACCACTGCTCCACCTATACAGAGCTAGGCTTTCCCTGACACCACTGCTCCACCTATACAGACCTAGGCTTTACCTTACACCACTGCTCCACCTATAGAGACCTAGGCTTTCCCTTACACCACTGCTCCACCTATACAGAGCTAGGCTTTCCCTGACACCACTGCTCCACCTATAGAGACCTAGGCTTTACCTTACACCACTGCTCCATCTATAGAGACCTAGGCTTTTCCTTATACCACTGCACCACCTATACAGACCTAGGCTTTCCCTTACACCACTGCTCCACCTATAGAGACCTAGGCTTTCCCTTACACCACTGCTCCACCTATACAGAGCTAGGCTTTCCCTGACACCACTGCTCCACCTATAGAGACCTAGGCTTTACCTTACACCACTGCTCCACCTATAGAGACCTAGGCTTTACCTTACACCACTGCTCCACCTATACAGACCTAGGCTTTCCCTTACACCACTGCTCCATCTATAGAGACCTAGGCTTTTCCTTATACCACTGCTCCACCTATACAGACCTAGGCTTTACCTTACACCACTGCTCCACCTATACAGACCTAGGCTTTACCTTACACCACTGCTCCATCTATAGAGACCTAGGCTTTTCCTTATGCCACTGCTCCACCTATACAGACCTAGGCTTTCCCTTACACCACTGCTCCACCTATACAGACCTAGGCTTTACCTTACACCACTGCTCCACCTATACAGACCTAAGCTTTACCTTACACCACTGCTCCACCTATAGAGACCTAGGCTTTACCTTACACCACTGCTCCACCTATGCAGACCTAGGCTTTCCCTGACACCACTGCTCCACCTATAGAGACCTAGGCTTTACCTTACACCACTGCTCCACCTATAGAGACCTAGGCTTTTCCTTATACCACTGCTCCACCTATACAGACCTAGGCTTTACCTTACACCACTACTCCACCTATAGAGACCTAGGCTTTCCCTTACACCACTGCTCCATCTATAGAGACCTAGGCTTTTCCTTATACCACTGCTCCACCTATACAGACCTAGGCTTTACCTTACACCACTGCTCCACCTATACAGACCTAGGCTTTACCTTACACCACTGCTCCATCTATAGAGACCTAGGCTTTTCCTTATACCACTGCTCCACCTATACAGACCTAGGCTTTACCTTACACCACTGCTCCATCTATAGAGACCTAGGCTTTTCCTTATACCACTGCACCACCTATACAGACCTAGGCTTTACCTTACACCACTGCTCCACCTATACAGACCTAGGCTTTACCTTACACCACTGCTCCACCTATACAGACCTAGGCTTTACCTTACACCACTGCTCCACCTATACAGACCTAGGCTTTACCTTACACCACTGCTCCACCTATACAGACCTAGGCTTTACCTTACACCACTGCTCCACCTATACAGACCTAGGCTTTACCTTACACCACCGCTCCACCTATACAAACCTAGACTTTCCCTCCTATAACTGCTCCACCTATTGAGACCCATGCTTTCCCTTACACCAACCATTAAACCCCTATAGAGACACAGGCTTCCCCTGATACAATTGCTCCACCTATAGAGCCCTAGGCTTTTCCTTACACCACTGCTCCACCTATAGAGCCCTAGGCTTTTCCTTACACCACTGCTCCACCTATAGAGCCCTAGGCTTTCCCTGACACCATTGCTCCACCTATAGAGCCCTAGGCTTTTCCTTATACCACTGCTCCACCTATAGAGCCCTAGGCTTTCCCTGACACCATTGCTCCACCTATAGAGCCCTAGGCTTTCCCTTATACCACTGCTCCACCTATAGAGACCTAGGCTTTCCCTTATACCACTGCTCCACCTATAGAGCCCTAGGCTTTCCCTGACACCATTGCTCCACCTATAGAGACCCATGCTTTTCCTTATAACACTGCTCCACCTATAGAGACCTAGGCTTTCCCTTATACCACTGCTCCACCTATAGAGACCTAGGCTTTCCCTTACACCAATGCTCCACCTATAGAGACCTAGGCTTTCCCTTATACCACTGCTCCACCTATAGAGACCTAGGCTTTCCCTTATACCACTGCTCCACCTATAGAGCCCTAGGCTTTCCCTGACACCATTGCTCCACCTATAGAGACCCATGCTTTTCCTTATAACACTGCTCCACCTATAGAGACCTAGGCTTTCCCTTATACCACTGCTCCACCTATAGAGACCTAGGCTTTCCCTTACACCACTGTTCCACCTATAGAGACCCATGCTTTTCCTTATAACACTGCTCCACCTATAGAGACCTAGGCTTTCCCTTATACCACTGCTCCACCTATAGAGACCTAGGCTTTCCCTTACACCAATGCTCCACCTATAGAGACCTAGGCTTTCCCTTATACCACTGCTCCACCTATAGAGACCCATGCTTTCCCTTATACCACTGCTCCACCTATAGAGACCTAGGCTTTCCCTTACACCACTGCTCCACCTATAGACACCCATGCTTTCCCTTACACCACTGCTCCACCTATAGAGACCTAGGCTTTCCCTGACACCATTGCTCCACCTATAGAGACCCATGCTTTCCCTTATACCACTGCTCCACCTATAGAGACCTAGGCTTTCCCTTATACCACTGCTCCACCTATAGAGACCCATACTTTCCCTTATACCACTGCTCCACCTATAGAGACCTAGGCTTTCCCTTACACCACTACTCCACCTATAGAGACCTAGGCTTTTCCTTACACCACTACTCCACCTATAGAGACCTAGGCTTTCCCTTACACCATTGTTCCACCTATAGAGACTCATGTTTTCCTTACACCACTGCTCCACGTATAGAGCCCTAGGCTTTCCCTTACACCTCTCCACCTATGGTGACTTGGGCTTTCATTGAGTGAAAGAGTTAATGGGCGGCTCAGGTCTCAGGCCCAGGTCCTGCACATTATGAGCGGGGTTCCTGCTGACTTCTCACTCTGCTTTTCAGATAACTCACTTTGAGTGGCGGCTCTAAGACTTTAAATTGTGCATGAAGGATGCGACGTGAGAGGTGGGACGCCTCACTCCAAATGTAATTTAATAAATGTCATGGAAGGCATAGAGAAAGCGAAACGTTTCACGACCTGGACACTGATTTATCTGCCGAGAGTTCACAAAGTCACTGAGCTCCTGCCAAGCCGAGGCTTTAAATACATATATTTAGGTTCAGAAAGTTTCATAAAATCTGTGGAATAGTTTGTGAGCAGCATGACAATGGCAGCACAAAGTCAGAATGTAAAATCGAGCTGGAACGGCTCCATCTGCCAGGAGGAGAGACGAAATGTTGGGACTAATTAAAGAGCTGTTGACTCTGGTGACACAGAAATAGGACATTTTGCCTCTGCGCTTATCTACTCATCCTGACCAATATTCATGAAGCCTGACTTCCATGCATGAGGCGCCGGCGAGTTGATGGATTACATTCTCTCTGAGAATAATTTAGGGAAGAGTAATAAAAGGTATAATGGACGCCGCACATTGTCAGTGTAACATACGGATACAATGTATCAGGCTCGGCGTCACACCTGATACTAATATTGGACGTCAGCCAGGAACTGGAGCAGTGATCTACTGGAGGCTGGGAACATGAGAAAGCAGGGACAGGGTCATATAACTATTGGACTAATAGACACCAGGGACTGAGGTACCAACCCATTGGGCACTAGGGAGATGGACACCAAAACACTGGACAAAGGAGACTGGGAAACCAAACCGAAAGTCACTGGGGACACGGAGACCAAGCCAATAGAATCAGGGACTGAGACAGCAAACCAAAAAAAGCATGAGCTGGACATAAAAATCACTGAACACCGGACACTGGGACACCAAACCACTGGGAACCAAGTGACTGGAATACTAAATCTATGGACTGAGACATGAATAGTAGTTGTGACACCGAATCACAGAGCATCCGAGACTGGAGAACTATAATACAGGACACCAGGTCTGGACTCCAAATCATTTTACTTTATGGGCTTGGGTACCAAACCCACTGGACACAATGGACGAGAGGTCATAAGCAACTGGAACATGCCAATGGAAGGCAAGAACTCAGACAGACAGTAACGAAAATCGCTGGGGTCTGGAAGGTAAAACTCCTGGGCATCATATATAAGGACACCAACCCAACAAACATAGGGAACTGGGACATCAAACCAACAAACATAGAGAACTAGGACACCAAACCAATAAACATAGAGAACTAGGACACCAAACCAATGGACATAGAGAACTGGGACACCAACCAATGAACATAGAGAACTGGGACATCAAACCAAAGGACATAAAGAACTGGGACACCAACCAATGAACATAGAGAACTGGGACACCAACCCAATAAACATAGAGAACTAGGACACCAAACCAATGGACATAGAGAACTGGGACACCAAACCAATGGACATAGAGAACTGGGACACCAACCAATGAACATAGAGAACTGGGACACCAAACCAATGGACATAGAGAAATGGGACACCAAACCAAAGGACATAGAGAACTGGGACACCAAACCAATGAACATAGAGAACTAGGACATCAAACCAACGAACATAGAGAACTGGGACATCAAACCAACAAACATAGAGAACTGGGACATCAAACCAAAGAACATAGAGAACTGGGACACCAAACCAATGAACATAGAGAACTGGGACACCAAACCAATGGACACAGAGAACTGGGACACCAAACCAATGGACATAGAGAACTGGGACACCAAACCAATGAACATAGAGAACTAGGACATCACACCAACGAACATAGAGAACTGGGACATCAAACCAACAAACATAGAGAACTGGGACACCAACCAATGGACATAGAGAACTGGGACATCAAACCAAAGAACATAGAGAACTGGGACACCAAACCAATGGACATAGAGAACTGGGACACCAAACCAATGAACATAGAGAACTGGGACATCAAACCAAAGAACATAGAGAACTGGGACACCAAACCAATGAACATAGAGAACTGGGACACCAAACCAATGAACATAGAGAACTGGGACACCAAACCAACAAACATAGAGAACTGGGACATCAAACCAAAGAACATAGAGAACTGGGACATCAAACCAAAGAACATAGAGAACTGGGACACCAAACCAATGAACATAGAGAACTGGGACACCAAACCAATGAACATAGAGAACTGGGACACCAAACCAACAAACATAGAGAACTGGGACATCAAACCAAAGAACATAGAGAACTGGGACACCAAACCAATGAACATAGAGAACTGGGACACCAAACCAATGGACACAGAGAACTGGGACACCAAACCAATGGACATAGAGAAATGGGACACCAACCAATGGACACAGAGAACTGGGACACCAAACCAATGAACACAGAGAACTGGGACACCAACCAATGGACATAGAGAACTGGGACACCAAACCAATGAACATAGAGAACTGGGACACCAACCAATGAACATAGAGAAATGGGACACCAAACCAATGGATACAGAGAACTGGGACACCAAACCAATGGACATAGAGAACTGGGACACCAACCAATGGACATAGAGAACTGGGACACCAAACCAACGGACATAGAGAACTGGGACACCAAACCAATGGTCATAGAGAGTTGGGACACTAAACCAACGGACATAGAGAACTGGGACACCAAACCAACAGACATAGAGAACTTTGACATCAAACCAATGGACATAGAGAATTGGGACATCAAACCAACGAACATAGAGAACTGGGACATCAAACCAACGAACATAGAGAACTGGGACATCAAACCTACGGACATAGAGAACTGGGACACCAAAACAATGGACATATAGAACTGGGACACCAACCAATGAACACAGAGAACTGGGACACCAAACCAATGGACACAGAGAACTGGGACATCAAACCAACGGACATAGAGAACTGGGACACCAAACCAAAAGAAATAGGGGGCACCAAATCACTGGACATTGGGGATTGTGAGACTGAACTACAGGGATCAAAGATTGGGCATCATGGACTTAGACACCAAATTACTGAACACCAAGGATTTGGGCAAAGAGACCAGAGCAACAGAAAACGTAATGTCATGGACTAGAAAAAACACAACAGAGGGCAATGGGGACTGGAACACCAAGAGAATGGAAATAAGGGACTGAGAAAGCAAGAAGATAAATGGCGCCAACTGGTTAACAAAGTTGCTGAGCCCCAGGAATAGGCACAATACAGTGGACATTAGGAACCATGACACCAGGGGCTAGAACACCACTCAATACCAGGGACTGAGACACAAACCAGTGCACAGAAGAGTCCCGGGCACACTAGTCATCCTCAGTATTACTCAGTTTTCTGACAAACATCTCCTAGTCCTGTATATTAGGTTGTCACATCAGTTTCCACCAGCCTCAGGGTTTGTGTCTTCCGGCAGGACATATTGTCTCCAGGAGAAGCCGCCAGACCGCCGGGCTCACAATACAGACAGAGGTTGCCATACGGTTCATTGCAGCGGGTCACAGACAGACGCACAGAGAGCGACTCTCATAGAGACTTGGCACCGGCGCCTCCTATTATTGTGCCGCACCACAGCCCAGATGTTTGGAGTTCTGATATTAAAGCCATTAATTACTTTCTGGTCACTGTTGTGTCAGCCCATAGCCTGAAAAGGAATAAAACTGCCATGTCTGATTCATCGGAGCCCCCGGCTAACACACCATAAGTGTGACATTTTACTAAAATTAAATATCCAACGTTGTAAGACAAGTGTCACTTTATCCGAGCCATTCATCATTTTTATGTCTCTGCTTTAATCTACATCTCTCTGGCTCAGTGTTTTCTTACAGCTTGACGCTTCCTCGTTCACTTTTACTTGTCGTGTCGTAGCTTTCTTCTTACCCCGCTCATTTTATTTGCATTATAATGAAGACTTTTGTCTTTTTATGCCAAAAAATGTTCCTTTGTTTCTTATGTCTTTGGCAAACCTGGAATGGTCATAACTTTCAATAGGCGGAGACTGGTGGGGAAAAGGCAAAGTTTCTGTGCAACAATATAATTGCAAAAAAACTGCCCCCCCCCCCCCTAGGAAATAGAATATAAATACTATAATACTGCCCCCTATGTACAAGAATATAACTACTATAATACTACCTCCTATGTACAAGAATATAACTACTATAATACTACTCCTATGTACAAGAATATAACTACTATAATACTACTCCTATGTACAAGAATATAACTACTATAATACTGCTCCTATGTACAAGAGTATAACTACTATAATACTGCCCCTATATACAATAATATAACTACTATAATACTACTCCTATGTACAAGAATATAACTACTATAATACTACTCCTATGTACAAGAATATAACTACTATAATACTGCTCCTATGTACAAGAATATAATTACTATAATACCACTCCTATGTACAAGAATATAACTACTATAATACTGCTCCTATGTACAAGAGTATAACTACTATAATACTGCCCCTATATACAATAATATAACTACTATAATACTACCCCTATGTACAAGAATATAACTACTATAATACTAGCCCCTATGTACAAGAATATAACTACTATAATACTACTCCTATGTACAAGAATATAATTACTATAATACCACTCCTATGTACAAGAATATAACTACTATAATACTGTTCCTATGTACAAGAGTATAACTACTATAATACTGCCCCTATATACAATAATATAACTACTATAATACTACTCCTATGTACAAGAATATAACTACTATAATACTACCCCTATGTACAAGAATATAACTACTATAATACTGCCCCTATATACAATAATATAACTACTATAATACTGCTCCTATGTACAAGAATATAACTACTATAATACTACCCCTATGTACAAGAATATAACTACTATAATACTAGCCCCTATGTACAAGAATATAACTACTATAATACTGCTCCTATGTACAAGAATATAATTACTATAATACCACTCCTATGTACAAGAATATAACTACTATAATACTGCTCCTATGTACAAGAGTATAACTACTATAATACTGCCCCTATATACAATAATATAACTACTATAATACTACTCCTATGTACAAGAATATAACTACTATAATACTGCTCCTATGTACAAGAATATAACTACTATAATACTACTCCTATATACAAGAATATAACTACTATAATACTACCTCCTATGTACAAGAATATAACTACTATAATACTACTCCTATGTACAAGAATATAACTACTATAATACTGCTCCTATGTACAAGAATATAACTACTATAATACTACTCCTATGTACAAGAATATAACTACTATAATACTACTCCTATGTACAAGAATATAACTACTATAATACTACCTCCTATGTACAAGAATATAACTACTATAATACTACTCCTATGTACAAGAATATAACTACTATAATACTGCTACTATGTACAAGAATATAACTACTATATTACTGCCTCCTATGTCCAAGAATATAACTACTATAATACTACTCCTATGTACAAGAATATAACTACTATAATACTACTCCTATGTACAAGAATATAACTACTATAATACTACTCCTATGTACAAGAATATAACTCCTATAATACTACCTCCTATGTACAAGAATATAACTACTATAATACTACCTCCTATATACAAGAATATAACTACTATAATACTACTCCTATGTACAAGAATATAACTACTATAATACTACCTCCTATGTACAAGAATATAACTACTATAATACTACTCCTATGTACAAGAATATAACTACTATAATACTGCTACTATGTACAAGAATATAACTACTATAATACTGCTCCTATGTACAACAATATAACTACTATAATACTACTCCTATGTACAAGAATATAACTACTATATTACTGCCTCCTATGTCCAAGAATATAACTACTATAATACTACTCCTATGTACAAGAATATAACTACTATAATACTACCTCCTATGTACAAGAATATAACTACTATAATACTACTCCTATGTACAAGAATATAACTCCTATAATACTACCTCCTATGTACAAGAATATAACTACTATAATACTACCTCCTATATACAAGAATATAACTACTATAATACTACTCCTATGTACAAGAATATAACTACTATATTACTGCCTCCTATGTCCAAGAATATAACTACTATAATACTACTCCTATGTACAAGAATATAACTACTATAATACTACCTCCTATGTACAAGAATATAACTACTATAATACTACTCTTATGTACAAGAATATAACTACTATAATACTACTCCTATGTACAAGAATATAACTACTATAATACTACTCCTATGTACAAGAATATAACTACTATAATACTACTCCTATGTACAAGAATATAACTACTATAATATTACTCCTATGTACAAGAATATAACTACTATAATACTACTCCTATGTACAGGAATATAACTACTATAATACTACTCCTATATACAAGAATATAACTACTATAATACTACTCCTATGTACAAGAATATAACTACTATAGTACTACCTCCTATGTACAAGAATATAACTACTATAATACTACTCCTATGTACAAGAATATAACTACTATAATACTACTCCTATGTACAAGAATATAACTACTATAGTACTACCTCCTATGTACAAGAATATAACTACTATAATACTACTCCTATGTACAAGAATATAACTACTATAATACTCCTCCTATATACAAGAATATAACTACTATAATACTACCTCCTATGTACAAGAATATAACTACTATAATACTGCTCCTATGTACAAGAATATAACTACTATAATACTGCTCCTATGTACAAGAATATAACTACTATAATACTGCTCCTATGTACAAGAATATAACTACTATAATACTCCTCCTATATACAAGAATATAACTACTATAATACTGCTCCTATGTACAAGAATATAACTACTATAATACCGCCCCTATGTATAACAATATGGATATTTATGAAGACTATTTCCTCTTTATACCGCCTTGCTCTTTCGGTTACCTCTAAGTATCTCCGGTGTTTCGGATTCCGCTATAAACCTTCCCCCGTTCGCCGTCGCTATATCTCGCCGCCTGGCACTGACTATTAGATTAACCAAACTCTTCTTGCAAACGGCGCTGAATAAATTCTACATTTGGGAGTTGGAGAAAAAACTATATATACGGCGTGTCGGATAAATGTGACTGTGCAGAGATAAGCGGAGGGAGTTGGTTTAGGGAAGGATAGAGTAAATCTCTCACAAGCCAGTGCAAACAAATCGTTGCGAGTCTCTTTATGGAGGATGTCGCCTCCACCGCCGGAGATTCAGGTGCTGCCGCTGACTCACCAGGGACTTAGGGAACAAAAGGTAAATAAAACAGACTTGTCTCCGCTCTTCAGCCTTTAGAATAGAAGGGACGAGCAATCTGCGCTCTGCACTGTGTAATATTTCCGATACATCACATGTGGCGCTCTGCGTTGCGGCCGGACGTTCCCTTATCTCACAGCCACAGTCACTTATTCTGTATGTAAATCCCACAAACATACTTCAAACTCAGCAGCATGAATCCGGGAAAACACGGACAGGGACGAAGTCAGAGGGAAGAGTCAGCAGATGTCTCGTAACCTGTGGGGAGGGGGTGGCCTGAGGAGACCCAGGGGAACAGGGACTTTGTAGGGGAAGGGATCCTACTATTGGGACCTCTGATGGAGTGGAGAGACGTGATAAGAACACCCCTCGTCATGATAGACCACCCACAATGGGCGCCATGTAACCTCTTGGGGTATAGCAGGCACCGGGGGGTTGGGTTACTCCTTAAGGAGGGCGCTATGAAGGGTCCTATAGCCCAAATAGCGCTCCTCAGGGGACGGAGATGTAAATTTATAATCTCTCAAAAAAAAGAGAGATGTTCCCGGACAGACCCCTGGGATGGTGACAATATGGCTGCTCCTCTGCATATGCCACCCCGCTCCTCCATGGCCACGCCCGGCCGATCTTCTTCTGAGCTGCTGCCCAGGCACAAACCCAACCAAGACATTCAAAGCCGCCCACCTGCGATGAAGAACATGACCACTCGGCATCTTGCTGAAGTCTTCTGGGCTGGACTTATCATATATAAGGAATGGAACACTTCAGGGGTAAGTTTGTAACAAATGCTGAATCTAAGGCCTAAATTGTAAGATTGTAGACCATGGTGACCATTCACCGATGTCCATTGTTGTGAGTGATGGGGTGCTCACCACCCAAGAACCTGTCCTCTTACTCACCAATGTCCTTAGGGGTGTTAGCCCGAAGAACCAAATGGCATCCATGGGCAAAGAGATGCTTAACTCTACAAGCTGTCCCAAAAAGTGTCCACGCTTGCCATGCTCCAAGCTGTCCTTGGCTCCTACAAGCTGTCTTCCTCTTAAGCTGTCCTTAAAGTTGGTCCCCTCCACTTTGAGCAATGGAAGGGGAACCCTTATGTAGGGAACCATTCCCACCCTGGGTAACCTGGGCCACCCCTGATGGGTCATGTCCCTACAGATGGGTCATTGTTGTTGCCCTTCATCTGTTTGGAGATAGAATTCTGGTTTAGCTCAGTGAGAGGCTTTTGTGTCTTCTTATAGAGCGAAGGCCTTACAGGTGACAAACACCTCCAGCATAACCAAACCTGCTCTCTGCTCTGTACTGATGGGGGGCCATTACCCTGGAGGCAATCACCCTGGAGGCAATCACCCTGGGGGGCAATCACCTTGGGGCTGCTGTCGGCAGATGAATGTCTACTCTGGCTGATACCATTGACTAGGTGGCCCTATGAGTATTTCATGAGACCCCATGGACCCACTTATAGTGTTACAGGAGGGGCCACCATGCTGGATACGTGGCTGGTTGAGTCCACTCTTTGTTAGCAGATGTCCGGGGTCTTGGTCCACCCCTATATGATGTCCATACGATGCTTCTAGAATACGTCTTCAGAGTGATGAAGACTAAACTCCTGGAATCACTTAGTTCTCCACTTATGTCCTTGCTAATGGTGCCACTCCTGAATGTTCCCCTTGGGATAGCCCACATGTCCACACCCCACTCACTACCATTAGTCACCGAGTGGGTCCACGTCACCAGTCGGCCATTGTTATATGCCAGAAGCAATTCTTGTATGAGCATCGGTCTTCACTGAACTTCTGGAATTGTATTCAGGACCTACAACATGAAAAGTTTCATCTGTATCTGTAAGAATGGAGTATTTAAAATGCGCGTGTGATGGCAGCCATCATTCAGGGGGATGGGAGGCGCTGCCGGCATGAGGCGCTGTCATACACAATATATATGGCTGATATCTCAGCACAGCAAACAATAATTCTCCTTTATACACAACAATATAACAGTCAGCCAGATAAAGCCTCCGATCCATCACCACAGTCTCATCTCCTGATGAATTAATGAACCCCGGGGTAATTAGCGGTGGGCCGGGGGGGGGGGGGGGGGCTGCCTGGGGGCAGGGACAGCGGTACTACATTGGCCTCACAGGGTATACAGCAATCAGGCCTGTATACTGTAGGGCAGGACGATGGCGGGGGGCAAATATCTCTGATAGGGTTAATGGCGCTGACGGTCCGTGGTGACAGATAAATCCAGAGGATCAGGGGACGGCGTCCTGGAGGAGAGACCTGCTGAGCACTGGGAACCTAAGGGAGCTCTCCTAGGGATCCAGCACTTCAGTAGGGATCTGATGGTTTACTCTTCTGTCTCTCATTCATGTTGTCTGATGGTTTAGGGTAAATCCCGAGTGATCTGGAGATTTGTCTCCTTCCCTGAAGATCTGATCATTTATGGTCCTTTGTTTGGTTCTGATGGTTCAGTCATCCTGAGTGATCTAATGGTTTGGTGTCCGACCCTGGAGAACTGTTGGTTTATGGTCTCTCTGTGGTGATCTGGTGATGAGTGGCCATAACTGCTGATCTGGTGGTCCAGTGCTCTTCTCTGGTGACCTGGGGGGTCCTGTGCCCGTTGTGAATGATTTGATGATTTCTGTCCATTTTAGGTGATCTGATAATCTGGTGTCCTAATGGTTCAGTGTCCATCCTTGGTGAGTTGATGCTCTGATGTCCATTCAAGGTTATCTGATTTAATGTCCATAGTAGATGATCCAAAGGACAAGTTATGTATCTTCCTGTATATTATATGTACAGCCGGTATAACCTGGGTATATACTGTATATAATTATATATGTACAGCCGGTATAACCTGGGTATATACTGTATATAATTATATATGTACAGCCGGTATAACCTGGGTATATACTGTATATAATATATATGTACAGCTGGTATAACCTGGGTATATACTGTATATAATTATATATGTACAGCCGGTATAACCTGAGTATATACTGTATATAATTATATATGTACAGCCGGTATAACCTGAGTATATACTGTATATAATTATATATGTACAGCCGGTATAACCTGAGTATATACTGTATATAATTATATATGTACAGCCGGTATAACCTGAGTATATACTGTATATAATTATATATGTACAGCCGGTATAACCTGGGTATATACTGTACATAATTCTATATGTACAGCCGGTATAACCTGGGTATATACTGTATATAATTATATATGTACAGCCGGTATAACCTGGGTATATACTGTATATAATTCTATATGTACAGCCGGTATAACCTGGGTATATACTGTATATAATTCTATATGTACAGCCGGTATAACCTGGGTATATACTGTATATAATTATATATGTACAGCCGGTATAACCCGGGTATATACTGTATATATTTATATATGTACAGCTGGTATAACCTGGGTATGTACTGTATATAATTATATATGTACAGCCATTACAACCTGGGTATATACTGTATATAATTATATATGTACAGCCGGTATAACCTGGGTATATACTGTATATAATTCTATATGTACAGCCGGTATAACCTGGGTATATACTGTATATAATTCTATATGTACAGCTGGTATAACCTGGGTATATACTGTATATAATTATATATGTACAGCCGGTATAACCTGGGTATATACTGTATATAATTATATATGTACAGCCGATATAACCTGGGTATATACTGTATTTAATTATATATGTACAGCCGGTATAACCTGGGTATATACTGTATTTAATTATATATGTACAGCCATTACAACCTGGGTATATACTGTATATAATTATATATGTACAGCCGGTATAACCTGGGTATATACTGTATATAATTATATATGTACAGCTGGTATAACCTGGGTATATACTGTATATAATTATATATGTACAGCTGGTATAACCTGGGTATATACTGTATATAATTATATATTTACAGCCGGTATAACCTGGGTATATACTGTATATAATTATATATTTACAGCCGGTATAACCTGGGTATATACTGTATATAATTATATATGTACAGCTGGTATAACCTGGGTATATACTGTATATAATTATATATGTACAGCTGGTATAACCTGGGTATATATGGTATATAATTATATATGTACAGCTGGTATAACCTGGGTATATATGGTATATAATTATATATGTACAGCTGGTATAACCTGGGTATATATGGTATATAATTATATATGTACAGCCGGTATAACCTGGGTATATACTGTATTTAATTATATATGTACAGCCATTACAACCTGGGTATATACTGTATATAATTATATATGTACAGCCGATATAACCTGGGTATATACTGTATATAATTATATATGTACAGCTGGTATAACCTGGGTATATACTGTATATAATTATATATGTACAGCTGGTATAACCTGGGTATATACTGTATATAATTATATATTTACAGCCGGTATAACCTGGGTATATACTGTATATAATTATATATTTACAGCCGGTATAACCTGGGTATATACTGTATATAATTATATATGTACAGCTGGTATAACCTGGGTATATACTGTATATAATTATATATGTACAGCTGGTATAACCTGGGTATATATGGTATATAATTATATATGTACAGCTGGTATAACCTGGGTATATATGGTATATAATTATATATGTACAGCTGGTATAACCTGGGTATATATGGTATATAATTATATATGTACAGCCGGTATAACCTGGGTATATCCTGTATATTATATGTACAGCCGGTATAACCTGGGTATATACTGTGTATAGTTCTATATGTACAGGCGGTATAAGTTATACATCTCCTTGTATACAGTGATATAGACCCTGCCGGTATAACCTGGGAACTACTTTTCATGTTACTTTGTATAATTAGTTTCCAGTTTGGATATTTTCGCTCGATATAGAATTAGAGAATTTCACCAGAATTAGAATTTTCAGAACTTTTTCACAGTTGGAGTTTTTGCAAACTGAATCCAAATTGGTCAGGAACATGCGGAAAGCAAATTAAAAAGTTCTATGGAGAATATTTAACAACTTCCAATCTCATCTCGGATCTTTACCTCCCACAAATCTCCCTTCTATTCTTTAGTCTGCGCTGGTGGCATCACCATGGCTGGAGGACATGTACATTATATAAAGGAGAGCAATTGCACTGAGCGGGGGAGGGGCTGCGGGGACGGGGGTGCAGATGCCCCTGTGGAGCAGGCAGTTATTTTAGGAGCGGCAGGAGTCAGCGGGATGTGATCCTGGAGCATTGCTTTCCTGCTTGCGGGTTCCTGTTTTTCTCGGCTCCTATAACCCAGAGCTGGAGTCTGGTTAATGAGAATCTGCCTGGGAGCGCCGCGAACTCTAATAGTCATTAAACTCAATAAAAAGCTAAAAATGGGGGAGCCGGCCACTTCTGGAGTCCCCGCGCGACAATTAACATTCACAGCAGTCTGTCAATTAACTTGAGGAAATCTCGCCGTATCGCGTGTCCCAGCCAAGATATTGTGCTATTTTTCACGGTGCGGCCTGTGCAGATGGAAACACCTTTTCGTTCCAGCGCGGCGTTATTGGAGAATTAGGCGACGCTTTTATTTGTGCATCTGAATAGATACAATGACTCAAAATAATGGTATAGAATTTCCATAAACTCCCAAGACGATGAAAGCCTCATTAGATGAGCGGATATGGGGGCAACGCCGGCGCCGCGCCACAGTATAAGCAAATTATAATCCTCTTTACAGTGTGCTCTTAAAGGGACGGCCACTTGTGAAGTGGCTATGTAGTCTGCTAATACACTTTACGTTGCAAGATCTTGGTATCAGTGAATAGGAATGTTGTCATCTACTGAATCCTGACTCAGACACCGGAGGGAATTTACCACGTCAGTCTTACGTCTCCACCCGACGCCCGACTTATTAAGGGGCTCAGCCTAATACATCAGGAGCCCAAACAGAAATCTACACCAGTCAGTCTCCTGGTATGAGTTGTCATAAATGTGTGAGATCCCCGCCCCAGTGTACCTTGTTCATCCCACATTCCCAAAAAGAGGTTCAGAAGGGGCAGAATGAATGAAGTGGGGAAAGAAAGGGCGACGTTCCAGAGATGCGCCACATTACCAGCCACCAGGACCAGAAAATGGCTTAGATAGGTCAAGAAATCCCCCCCATTATGTAGAGACTTGGAAATCCAAAGTGTATTGGAAAGTATTGGAAAGAAACTTTGTAACATTGTCCATGGTTGGATTAAAGGGGTCATTTATTTATATAAAATTTATGGAATTGAAGTGGCGCCACCTCTTGGTGAGTGTTCATATTATATGTAGAAGTCTCTGTATATCTGTTCTGTCCCTGCGGAGGGCTCAGTGGTTATAAATGGCGCACACAATGTTTGGATTGGTCACTAGGGTTGAGCGATCGGGATAGGAAAAGATCGGATTCAGATCGGCGATCGGGTAAATTTCACGATCATGATCGGAATTCCGATCCCGAGCTTTTCCGGTGGGATCAAGGTCGGAGGTTATCTCAAGATTGATTCAACCCTATTCATATATACATATATCATAAATAGGGTTGAGCGATCAGGATCGGGAAAGATCAGATCCCGATCGGCGAACGAGCAAATTTCACGATCACGATCGGCTGGAAAATGATTGGAAATCAGATTTTAAAATCGATCCTGAAATCTCAAGATCGGCTCAACCCTACTGGTCACTCTTCTTCTGCCGGGTCCAGGCAGATCTGGATATTTGTGCGGAATCCAGACTAGATCAAGAGGGAGTGCAGAGACCGCAGCGGACACGAGAGACAGTCCAAGAGTCCAAAGCAGAGGTCGGGGGAAGAAGGTGCCTAATGTGCAGGGAGGCGAGGTCCGAGGTCTCAGCCATACAATGTGACAAACCCCACACCATGCATCATACCA